>NC_055998.1:69828706-70132034 GCF_018446385.1 Zingiber officinale
GGATCGGTCGGCTGACCGATCCAGGATCCTGATACTGCAACGGATCGGTCGGCAGACCGATCCAACTCTGATACGAAATCAGAGTTTCTGATTTCAGAACTTTCAGGCACTGGAACGTACCACAACTCACCGACATAGTTTCTAGATACATGAAAAACAATCTAACATTAACCTACATGCGTCCTAAACTGAACAAACTGAATAGTGCATAGTTTTACTGGATTAAAACATTTACCAGCTAAGGATTTAAACCACAAACAAACTAACAATGTAAATACTGGAATTAAGCTGTTTCGACCCCTAGGATCTTTATTCCAAACCCCTTGCACACACACACCTCCATAGCATTGTCCTCCAGCCTCCGTTAGTCCACTTTTCTTTTACCTGTATCTGCAGTATAAGAAAAGTAGTACCTGTAAGCTAAAGAGCTTAGTAAGAAACCATCTACCTCACAAAAACATGCAACGATGTGAGTATGGTTTCAAAACATGCTATTTGAAAACTGAACTGAGAATGGCAACATGGCATGGCATACAAACATGTACTGAACTGATCATGGCATACAAACAAACTGAGCATAGCATACTGTGTCTGAAACTAAGCATACATACTGAACTGGTCATGCATATACATCTAACTGGTCATGAACTCAAATCATGAAACTTAACTGAGATAATCAACTGAAACTGAAACTAAGTTAGTGTTTCCATCACTGATTACATATTTGGAAAACTATATATAATAATAGATGAAAATACTAAACATCTTCTTTGGGCCAACATTGTACTTCTTGTCTGCATTCCTCGAGACCGGGATTGCAAGTTCGAATCCAGCGGGGTTACTAGGTTATCTGAACCTAGGGACGACATGGAGTCCCCATGGATATCTGATCCAAGTACAGTGCCAACTGAATAAAAGTAAAATACTGAATACTGTTTTATCTTACTTTGCTGTTCTAGGTTATCTGAACCTAGAGCTAGGTTATCTGAACCTAGAGGCTACTGTGGGAGCCTACCCAATGGATATCTGATCCATGAAGCTGTAATAACTGATAAATAACTGAATAAAATGTTTCTAATATATTTACATGCTGTTAGGACGCCTACTAGTGCATCCTTCTGAACTGGGCAATCTACCGAATGCTTGGTGTGCACTAAAAGCACACCCTAAAACTGAAAACTGTAAAATTACTGCACTAACGCCAAAACTAACAAGCGAGAGCAATTATACTGCAGGTGAGGGGTTTCTTACCTCAATCGCAAGGTTTTCTTACGATTTATTCGCTAGGTTTTTCCGAAAAAACTGCTCCGTTCGAGGAACCGCTTACGTCCTCGCGTTCCTCTCGCGGAGAAGAACCGACTTCGTACAGGTGTTGTCGCTGGAAAGTGAACACACGATCCTAGGGAAGGAACCCTAGGTTTCCCTTGCTTTGTTTTGCTGCGCCGAGAGAAAGAAACGGGAGAGGGAGAGGGTCTCAGTGAGGGTTTGGAGAAGGTCACGAACCAATTAGAAATAAACCAACCCACTTAAACCTCCTATTTATATCATGTGGTAATTCCGGTCTAACTCTAATATAAATATAAATGTTTCTCCTTTCTCTCAGCACGGCCCTACTGGGTTCACTGGTTACTAACATTATCCCTTAAATCATAGGTCTCGGGTTCGACTCCCGCTTAGGCCGTTTTCGTTCCCAATTCTTTTTGCTACTTCCGATACTCGTAAAATTCCAGAAAAATATCTAAAAATTCTACAAAAATCATAGAATAATTCTAAAATAAATTCGGGAATTTTTCGGGCTTTACACAGTTGGTTAGTCGGGTTTTGCTCAGGTCAAGGGTTGCCGGTTCGAGCCTCGGCTTGGACATTTTTTGTCAAAACTTCTTTCTTTTGGTAAAAATACCAAACGACCTCCAAAAATTGCATAAAAATACTCTAAAAATTTCTAAAAATCTGTAGAATTTTTCTAAAACATTTATAGATTTTATTAAGGTCTTTTAGGACTCCAAATAATGAAATTTGGGGTGTTATAGGAATAAGAAGCAAGATGGATGTGACAACTCGACCCGATGGCGGTGGCTAAAGATGACAGCAGCTAGGGTTGGAGTATACTGAAGACAGTGATGGAAAAGGCCATAATAGTTGGAAAATTAATTTCCTAATTTATTTCTTTTATTTACTGTGATGTTTATATGCATGTGATGTATGCTAGGATAGATTAAAATTCCTCATTTTAAATAACTAAGTGGGAGAGGAATTTATTTTAATAAATTCCACGGTCTCCATTACTGGTTTGTAAGTGATACAAGCAAACTTGCGCGTTGGCTCTGAGTGCCTTCCTCCATATCGAATGAGTTTGTTTTCGGATCATTAGATCAAACTTCCATTTAGGATGACTAAAGGAAATTAATTAAGAGCGTGTGATCTTCCCCATCGGAAGGGGCACAATCTTATTAATAGACTTAGTGTCAAGTAATGGTATACACTTAGGCACGTCTAATAGTATCCTCCCCATTGGAGTCACTGCTATTATTTGTGTGATCGAAGGAAACCAACTATTAATTTTATTTATCAAAAAGTTAGGTTGACAAGATAATAAAATTAATAGGTTACACCCTCCTTTTACAAATGATGAATTTGTATACGTCCACACTATCGTGGCATACAAAATTCATGGTGTTTTGAGGTGTTGGTTAATTTAAAATAGTATTGTTTGAGAAATCAATATTATTCTAAATTTAGAGTCCTGACCAAAGTTATTTTTGTGATTCTTAGGATGACTTTCAACCCACTGACCATTATACTAAAAGAGAACAAACTTACTGGTCCCAACTATATTGATTGGAAAAGAAACCTGGACATTGTCCTTATTGCAGAAAGCTATAAGTTTGTACTGGCTGAGGCTTGCCCTGATGCACCTGACGGTAACTCTACCCCAGAGGAGATTGAGTATCATAAGAAATGGGTAAAAGCTGATGAGATGGCGCGGTGTTACATTTTGGCATCTATGTCAAATGTATTGCAACATCAGAATCAAAATTTACCAACAGCTTAAGATATAATGAACAATCTCAAAGAACGCTTTGGGAACCAGAGTCGGACTGCTTGGCAAGAGGCAATGAGAAAAGTTAATGATAGCCACCATGTTTGAGGGGACACCCGTAAGGGATCATATTCTCAAAATGATGGCTTATCTGAATGAAATACAAGTCCTTGGAGGAGAAATCGATGAGAAACCCAGGTAGATATAATTCTCCAAATGCTACCCAGAAGTTTTGAGCAGTTCCGCCTGAACTATAACATGAACAAAAGAGAGTATACGTTGGCGGAACTTCTGACAGAACTACAGGCAACAGAAGGTATATTTCGTCAAAGTTCTCAGATTCACTAAGCTGAAAATGGTTCTACTTCTAAGCCGAAAGACAAGAAGAAGAAGAAACAGATCTTTTCAGCGAAGAGATTAAATAAACCTCAAGGACAAAAGTCGGAATGGAAGAAAAAGGCAAGTGCCAATTGCAGATGTGGAAGGTGGGAAGCCTCGTAGGAATTAGAACAATAAAGGTATATCTCAAACTCTAGTTGTTGAAACATGTTTAGCGGTGTTATCTACACAAGACTGTGTATCGAGGAGCCATGATCATGTTTATAATTCCTTCCAGGGGTTCCAGAAACCGACGACTACTGCAAGGAGAGATTATCATGGGCAATGCTACTAAGGTGGCGGGCTTGCAGGGGAGACATCTACTTATCTTTTAATAGGAATAGAACTTTGGTTTCTGAAATTGTCTTTATACCCGGTTTAGAAAGAATTTAATTTGTGTTTCTAAAGTATGGATGGATATTCGTTTCTTTTAGTAACAATGTGGTTATAAAAGAAATAAGGTGATTATCTGTTTGGTGCATTGGTTGACAATTTATAATCCAATTTCTCCCACAAAGTAAAATATGGAAATTAATAACACATCTTTTAACTCTAAAAAGAACCTCAAAATGAACCAACGTCTTCTAAGGCTTTCATATTAACTTAATGTAGGATTTAAGGCTTATAGCGATGGACTCTTAGGTCCATTAGAGTTGAAAACATTCCAACATATGAATCCTACTTGGAAGGTAAAATGACCAAGAGACCTTTAAGGCCAAGGGGTATGAGCTAAAGGCGTTAGAACTAGTTCATTGATTTGTGTGGTCCTATGTCTATCCCGTGCTAGAGGTGGTTTGAATATTTTGTCTCTTTTTATAGCGATTAATCAAGATATGCATACATTTACCATTCGCATCTTGCAGCTTTGATAAGTCCAAAAGTACAAGGGCGTGTGTGGAGAAACGCGTCTAGGTAAAAGTATCAAGACACTGTGCTGTGGTGGTGGCGAATACCTCTTAGGAGAGTTTAGGAATTTATCGAGGCCGGATTCAATCCCAATTGTCTGCACCTGATACACCCAATAGAATGGTGTGGCGAACGAAGGAATAGGACTCATGAAGATGGTTAGATCGATGATGAGTTATTTAGAATTACCAAATTCATTTTGGGATACGCTCTAGAAACAACACGTACATTCTCGAACTTAGTACCTTTTATCAGTATCTTCTACTCACGGTAATTGTGGAATAAACCCACTAAGACATATTCGAGTTAGGGTAGTCCGTGATGTTGAAAACGGATCTGATAAGTTAGAATCTCGTCTGATTTAAGGTGTGTTTGTGGGTTATCCCAAAGGACGAAAGGTGGTTTATTTTATAGTCATAAAGACTAGAAGGTCATTGTTAGCATCAATGCCCGCTTTTTAGAAAAGACTATTTAATGGATCACAAGCCCAGTAGCAAAATTATTCTTGAAGAACTTAGAGAGGACACGCCTACTTCAATACCAACAATACAAGATGAAGTACCACAAGAGAGCAACACGTGTCACATGATACACAACCACGCAGCGGTGCCTCGTCGTAGTGGGAGGGTTTAGCGACTGATAGATTCATGTTTTTGGAAGAGTCTTCGACTTGATCCGGATAAACATGAAACGATCCCGGACATATGATGAAGCACCAAGATATAGATGCAATATCTTGGCAAAAGCAATGAATTCGAAATATAATCTATGTATTCTAATAAGGTCTGGGAGTAGAACCACTGATGGATATAAAAGCCATTTGATGCAAGTGGATCTACAAAAGGAAAGAGGGATAGATGGGAAGGTAGAAACCTTCAAGGCTTGTGAAAGGGTATACTCGGAGGAATCAATTATGAGGAGACTTTTTGCTTAAGTCTATCCAAATACTCTTACCCATTGCCTCTCATATGGATTATGAGATTTGGCAAATGGATGTCAAGACAGCTTTCCTTAACAGAAGTCTTGAAGAAAACATCCATATGAAGCAACCATAAGGGTTCATTGAAAAGGGCAAAGAGCATCTAGTGTGTAAGCTCAATCGGTCCATTTATGGACTGAAGCCTAAGCTTTTGTACACATTTATTTTGAATAAAGATTCACATTTGGTCAAATTATCTATATATGTTTGTAGTTGTTCAATTAATTTATATTGTAGATAACATAGTATGTGGTGTCACATACAGAAGATAATGTTATCAGAACAATATAAATTATAAACAGTAGCTCACGACCAAGATGGATAGGAACAAACTATTGGAAGGTCCTAGTGTAATTAGGTATTAGTTTATCTTAACTATATAATTACACTAGTACACTTATAGTGTATTGAGTAGGACCATAAGAGGTCGTTTCTTTTATACTGACTTTATAAAGGAACAAAGACCTCAGTTATTATGGAAGTGTGTGCTCTTAATCCTAATATAATAACAAGCACATATATTTGATATTTATTTCTTTAATTTATCAATAGGTGAGATTTAGTTCGATAAATCAATGAGCCTGATAAGTTGGGAAATGATATCACTTATAGTGTGTGTTGTTGATTATAGAAGGAAACTGTGTTCTAGTGATTTAGGTAGATAATGTCCCCAAGAGGAGCTCCTAAGGATTGTCATGTTAAACCCTACAGGTGGACTTAGTCTGACATGACGATAAGACTGAGTGGTACTTCTCTTGGACTAAGATATTAATTAAATGAGTTGTCGGTAACTCACTTATTTAGTGGACATTCGACATCTTAAATATAGGGAGACTAACACACCCATAATAAGAAGGAGACCAAAAATGTAATTTGGGATTGGTGCGGTAGTTCAATAATAATTCTCTAGTGGAATGAATTATTATTGATAAAATTAAGTTGTGTGTTCGGGGCAAACACGGGATGCTTAATTTTATCGGGAGACCAAAACCAATTCCTCCTCTCGGTCCCTATCGTAGCCTCTTAGTTATAGAGTACTATACCCACCTTCATACCCATGTTGTAGGGGCCGACCAAGCTAGCTTGATGTAACGCCCGAAAATTCTCAAAATAATTATTAGAAATATCCTAGTATTTTTCTGGAATTTTAGGATTTTTTTATGGAATTTTTAGAATAGCGGAAGTAGCAAAAATAAATAGAAAATGAAAATAGCCTACGCGGGAATTGAACCTGAGACCTATTGGGTCCTACGACTTAAAGGTGAACTCTAGTAACCAGGAGAACCCAGCAGGGCCGTGCTGAAAGGAAAGAGAAACAATTTTATTTAAGTTAAAGTTGGGGGAATTAATTCCTTAATATAAATAGGGAATTAAGTGAGGAGTTTTATTTTTTATCGTGACTTACCTCTTCTCCTCACCCTAATCCCGCCGAACCTCCCTTCTCCTCCTCCTTCTCTCGGCGCATCAAGCCTAAGGGCTCTAGGAGCACCTTCCGGCGACGACTTCGATACGAGGACGCTTCCCTTCGCGAGAGGAACACGTAGACGCGAGAGAATCGTCGAGAAGATCGTCCCCACCGGAAATCTAGCGATTAGATTTGTAAGAAAATCCGAACAGGAGGTAAGAAACCCCTCACCTGCAGTATAAGTAGCTTCCGTATGAATTTTATGCTTCAGTTTAGAAGTATGTAGACTTTCGGCACAAAGGATGTGAACTAGCGCATACCAAGTGTTTGATTAAATTATTAGCACAGTTAAGATGCAAATTAGGCATTTTATTAGCTTAGATAAATGCAATAGAAGCATTTTTACAGCTTATTTGGTCTTGCTACAGCTCGTCTGGGACTAGATGTCCAATGGGTGGGCTCCCACAATCGCCTCTAGGTTCAGACAACCTAGTTCTAGGTTTAGATAACCTAGTCAAAGCATGACGAAATATTAGCTATGTTCAGTATTTTACTTTTCGGCAGCATGTGATTAGATATCCATTGGGTTGGGCTCCATAGTCGTCCCTAGGTTCGGATAACCTAGTAACCCTACTAAATATAGGACTTGCAAACCCGGGTCTAGTTAGGGATGCGCATAGCAGACGTTCTATTGTCGAGCCCAAGTGATATGATTATTATTTTAATCTACTTATGAATATAGTTTTCAAAACCTCACAAAATAGTTATGATTGATTGAAAGATTAGCATCATCAGATTAGTATTAGCTTAGTTTTTTGTATCGATTCGGTTCTCTATTGATACAATATGATAGTTTATGTTAGTACTTATTGCCATGACTAGTTGTATGTATGCCATGCTATGCTCTTACATGTTCAGCATATGTTTCAAATAACATATTTTAAAAACATAAATTGCATCGTATGCCTGTTTTAGTGAGGTAGATGGTTTCTTACTAAGCCTCAAGCTTACAGATACTATTTTCCTTATACTGCAGATAAAGGTAAAGGGAAGATGGACTAGCGGAGGTGGAGATCAATGCAATGAAGATGTGTGTGGATGGAACCTGGAATAAAGATCTTGGAGAAATTAGCAAACTAAGACTTTAGTTTTCATATAATGTTATTTTCCGCATTTCTAGTTATTTTAATGCCTTGACTCATGAAAGACTTGCTTAGATTGTTAGTATTTATGCTCATAATCCTAGTTATGTGTTATTAGTATGTTTCCCATTGTTTTAGAACTTGTATGTGATTGAGGAATAGCGCACTGAAATCGGATTTGAATCGACGGGACTTACCCTGTCGATTTCGAAGTCGACCGATCGATTTCATCGGCAGTGGTTTGCATTGGGGTTCGAATCGTGCTGTATCGACAAATACGTCATCGATCCCATCGGGTCCTCCAGGATCAGAGGCTGATCGATCCATCATCGATTGCCTATGATCGATCGATCGGACCGAGATAGAATAGTTCCACGGAACTGGCGGATCGATCACTAGATCGATCCAACAAGTTCCGCATACCAATGGGTCTTTGGGTCGATCACGGATCGATTAGACCATTCAATTGATCCACCGATCGATTGGGAAACTTGATAGCGGCGGAAACCCTTATTCAGCCTCCTTGACCATGGGAATGTAATATATGACATGAATAGTTTGATTACACACCTTAATAAAGAAATGATAATAGTTTAGCCAAGTTTTAATTAGTTCAGCTTCCTCACCAAGATTTAATAATGGTCATGGAATAGTTTAGCACAACATAGTGATCCGGTCCTACTTATAGCCTAGCCAAGATAAGGCGGTTATAACATGAAGACCAAGCTAGGGCCTTGTTGCCTTCGTGGTCTAGTCAACCTAACTCAACCCAAGCTTAGGTAGTATATTAAAATAGAAAAGAATTTTAATTTTAAATTTTTCTTATGTGAAAGATATAATTTAAAAGAGAGATTAAAAATTAAAATATCTCTTTTATAAGTTTCTACAAAAGATTAAGAAAAGAGATTAAATCTCTTTCCTTATTTGTAGATTGAAAGGATATTTTATTTTTCTTCTTTGTAAATTATTCACATGCTGAAAAATTAAAATTATAGAAATTTTTTTTTATCAACCATGAAGGGATTTTAAAGGAAAATTTTATTTTTAAAATTTCCGGAAATAAATAAGGAATTTTAATTGGTTGATTGAAAATTTCCTTATTTGCTCTTCCATGAGGTGGCTGGCCATGACATGGGTTATTAGGAAATTTTATTTAATTTTTCTTAATTAATTCATGTCAAGGAAAGTTAAGGAAATTTTATTGTAATTAAATTTCCTTATTTGCCAAAGCTAAGGATTATAAAAGAGGGGGTTTGGGTGCCTTCAAGGTGAACAACCTCTATTGTATTTTCTCCCTCTTTTCTTCCTTGGTGTGCCGACCCCTTCAAGTTCTCTTCTCTCCTTGGTGTGGCCGAACCTCTCATCCTTCTTGGAGATCAAGTGGTGGCCGGATCTTAGCTTGGAGAAGAAGGAGAGAAAGCTTTCATCCCTTGGAGCTTGGTTGGTGGAAAAAGTTCTTCATCCTTTGAGTTGTTTTGTGCTTGGCTAAAACTTGAAGGAAGGAGAAGAAGGTGCTAGGTGGTTCTCTTCTTGGAAGATCATTGCCCACACAACGTCCAAGATTAGAAGAGGAATACGCCAGAAGATCAAGAGGTTATTATTCACAAAGAAAGGTATAACTAATAATTGTTTTCCGCATCATGTTAGTTTTGTTTCTTTGTAAAAATACCAAATACAAAAGGCATGTGATTCTAGTTTTTCGAATTAGTTTTTGAAGTTGTGTTCTTTTGTTTTTCTTTTCCTTGTGATTTGATTGTTCTTAGTGGTTAACCTAGGGTTACTATGGGAAGGTTAAATATTTAATTTCCTTAAAAGGCTTTGTCTAGTCGGTGGTGGTTGCTCTCATATCCAAGAAGGCCATGTGCCTCGCCATGCAGTACTGGAAGCCGATTTTGGAAATAGATATTTAATTGTCTTCATGACCTAGGTGATTTGGATCGAATGTGTTAAGTTCCGCAGGAGATCCAAGTCTAAACCTAAAAGAACAAATAAATTAAACTTAGGATCAAACGTGTTAAGTTCCGCAAGCGATCCAAGTTTAATTTAAAAGAACACATGGTAGCTAGGAAAAGGTTCAGATCTTTGTACAAAATTTTTGTACAGTGGAACCGTTAGGTTTTCCGAGTAGCAACCAATAATTGGTATCAGAGCTAGGGTTTTGCCTCTGTGTAATTTGTATTAGTTTAATTATGCACATGTCATACATAATTTAGGCAGGATAATAGTAGGATGTGCTAACTTTGTGGATGCAGGATCCAACTATTATGGCTTATAGTTATTGTGTGTGATTGGACCCTTGGACATGTCAAGGGAATTTTATTGTATGTGCATGATTGTATTATAAAATACAGTAGGAGCTGTATTTAGTTTTATTAGGATTTTATTTTTTGATCTAGATACATGTACATTCCTTCGAGGAATATAGGATCGAAAAATGTAAAATTCTATTTATGTCGCGGATCGAATCTTGCAAGGCGTGGAACCTTTTGAGGACCAAAGGCACAATGGAACAAGGAGCAAGATGGATGTGATAACTAGACCCGGTGGTGGTGGCCAAAAATGACAGCAGCTAGGGATGGCAACACACAGAGGACAACAATAGATAAAAGTCATAATAGTTGAAAATTAGTTTTTCTATTTATTGCTTTTATGCTGTGCTGTGTATGCATGTTAGATACATGTTTGGTAGGCCAGCATAGTCAAAATTCCTCATTTTAAATAACTAAGTGGGAGAGGGATTTTAAATAAATTCCACGGTCTCCATTATTGGGTTGGAAGTGATGCAAACAAACTTGCGCGTTGGCTCTGAGTGCCTTCCTCCATATCAGATGAGTTTGTTTGTGGATCACTAGAACAAACTTCCATTTTGGATGACTATAGGAAATTAATTAAGAGCGTGTAATCTTCCCCATCGGAAGGGGCACAATCTTATTAATGGACTTAGTGTCAAGTAATGGTATACACTTAGGCACGTTTAATAGTATCCTTCCGATCGGAGTCACTGCTATTATTCGTGTGACCAAAGGAAACCAACTATTAATTTTATTTGTCAAAAAGTTAGGTTGACAAGATAATAAAATTAATGGGTTAAACCCTCCTTTTACAAATGTTGAATTTGTATACGTCCACACTATCGTGGCATACAAAATTCACGGTGTTTTAAGGTGTTGGTTAATTTAAAATAGTATTGTTTGAGAAATCAATATTATTCTAAATTTAGAGTTCTGACCAAATGTTATTTATGATTCTTAGGATGACTTTCAACCCACTGGCCATCATACTAAAAGAGAACAAACTTACTGGTCCTAACTACATAGATTGGAAAAGGAACCTGGACATTGTTCTTACTGCTGAAAGCTATAAGTTTGTACTGACTGAGCCTTGCCCTGATGCACCCACTAGTGAATCTATCCAAGAGGAGATTGAGTATCATAAGAAATGGGTAAAAGCAGATGAGATGGCGCGGTGTTACATTTTGGCTTCAATGTCAAATGTATTGCAACATCAGCATCAAGATTTACCAACAGCTTATGATATTATGAACAATCTCAAGGAACTCTTTGGTCACCAGGATCAGGCCTCTAGGCAAGAAGCCATGAGATAGATAATGACGACCACCATGCAAGAGGGTACTCCTGTGAGGGATCATATCCTAAAGATGATGGTTTATCTAAATGAAATATAAATCCTTGGAGGAGAAATTGATGGGGAAACCCAGATCGATATGATCCTCCAAACGCTACCAAGAAGTTTTGAGCAATTCCGCCTGAATTATAATATGAATAAAATAGTATATTCATTAGCGGAACTACTGACAGAACTTCAGGCAGCAGAAGGATTGTTTCGTCACAATTCTCAGATTCACTATGCTGAAAATGGTTCTACTTCTAAACCGAAAGGAAAGAAGAAGAAGAAACAATTTAGCTCAGCAAAGAAGGTGAATAAATCTCAGAGTATAGGACCTAAAGCGGAGTGAAGAAGCCGAAGGGCAAGTGCTTCATCTGCAAGCGGTCAGGGCATTGGAAGGCGGACTGTCCTCATAGGAATCAAAACAACAAAGGTATATCTCATGCTCTAGTTGTTGAAACATGTTTAGCGGTGTTATCTACCAGAACTTGATGTGTAGATACGGGAGCCATTGATCATGTCTGCAATTCTTTGCAGGGGTTTCAGGAAACCCGACGACCATATGAAGGAGAGATAACTGTCTACATGGGCAATGCTACTAAGGTGACGGCTGTTGCAGTGGGAGACGTCTACTTATCTTTTGATAGGAATAGAAAATTGGTTTTAAGAAATTGTCTTTATGTACCAACTTTTAGAAAGAATTTAATTTCAGTTTCTAAACTGTATTTGGATGGATATTCTGTTTCCTTTAATAACAATGTAGTTATAAAGTGAAATAAAGTGATTATCTATTCTGGTGCATTAGTTGGCAATTTATATACTTTAAATCCAATTTCTTCTACAAAGCAAAATATGGAAATTTATAACACATCTTCTAACACTAATAAGAGAAAACAACCTTCGGAAATGAACCAAGCGTATCTTTGGCATCTAAGGCTTGGTCATATTAACTTAAGTAGGATTCAAAGGCTTATAGACGATGGACTCTTGGGTTCATTAGAGTTGGAAAATTTTCCAACTTGTGAATCTTTCTTGGAAGGTAAAATGACCAAGAGGCCTTTTAAGGCCAAGGGGTATAGAGCCAAAGAAGCGTTAGAATTGGTTTATTCTGATTTGTGTGGTCCTATGTCAATCCAGGCAAGAGGTGGTTTTGAATATTTTGTCTCTTTTATAGACGATTATTCAAGATACGGATACATTTACCTAATGCACCGCAAGTCCGAGTGCTTTGATAAGTTCAAAGAGTACAAGGCTGATGTGGATAAACGACTAGGTAAAAGTATCAAGACACTACGGTCTGATCGTGGTGGCGAATACCTCTTAGGAGAGTTTAGGAATTACTTATCAGAGACCGGGATTCAATCCCAATTGTCTGCACCTGGTACACCCCAACAGAATGGTGTGGCAGAACGAAGGAATAGGACTCTTATGGAAATGGTTAGATCGATGATGAGTTATTCAGAATTACTAAATTCATTTTGGGGATACGCACTAGAAACGCCAGTGCACATTCTGAATTTAGTACCTTCTAAATCAGTATCTTCTACTCCCACAAAATTATGGAATGGGTGAAAGCCCAGTCTAAGACATATTCGGATTTGGGGTAGTCCAGCACATGTGCTGAAACCAGATGCTGATAAGTTAGAATCTCGTACAGAAGTTTACGTGTTTGTGGGTTATCTCAGAGGAACGAAAGGTGGTTTATTTTATAGTCCTAAAGATCAGAAGGTCATTGTTAGCACCAATACCTAGTTTTTAGAAAAAGACTATATAATGGATCACAAGCCCAGTAGCAAAATTATTTTAGAAGAACTTAGAGAGGACACGTCTACTTTAGTACCAACAGTACAAGATGAAGTACCACTAGAGACTACAACACATGTCACATATGATACATAACCACAGACGGTGCCTCGTCGTAGTGGGAGAGTTATGAGGGAACCTGAGAGATTCAAGTTTTTGGGAGAGTCTTCAGACTTGATCTCGGGTAAACATGAACCTGATCCCCGAACATAGGATGAAGCACACCAAGATATAGATGCAGTATCTTGGCAAAAGGCAATGAATTCTGAAATAGAGTCTATGTACTCTAATAAGGTCTGGAAGCTTGTAGAACCACCTTATGGTATAAAAGTCGTTGGATGCAAGTGGATCTACAAAAGGAAAAGAGGGACAGACGGGAAGGCTTGTGAAAGGGTATACTCAGAAAGAGGGAATCGATTATGAGGAAACCTTTTCACCGGTAGCCATGCTTAAGTCTATCCGGATACTCTTATCCATTACCGCTCATATGGATTATGAGATTTGGCAAATGGATGTCAAGACAGCTTTCCTTAATGGAAGTCTTGAAGAAAACATCCATATGAAGCAACCAGAAGGGTTCATTGAAAAAGGCAAAGGACATCTAGTGTGCAAGCTCAATCGGTCCATTTATGGTCTGAAGCAAGCTTCAAGATCTTGGAACATCTGATTTAATGAAGTAATCCAGTCATATAGATTTATTTAGTGTCCGGATGAGTCTTGTGTATACAAGAAGTGTAACGGAAATGTGGTGGTATTTCTTGTACTATACGTAGATGATATTTTGTTAATTGACAACAATGTCAAGGTATTAGCGGATGTAAGGGTATGGTTGTCCAAACAATTTGATATGAAGGACTTAGGAGATTATGCACACATTCTTGGGATCAAAGTTATAAGAGATCGCAAGAAAAGAATATTGTGTCTGTCCCAAGCTTCATATATAGATACAATCCTTGCTCGTTTTTGCATGTAGAATTCGAAAAAGGGTTTCTTACCTTTTAGGCATGGAGTAGCTCTATCTAAAGAGATGTCTCCAAAGACATCAAAAGAGATAGAGGACATGAATGTAGTTCCTTATGCTTCGGTTGTAGAAAGCCTTATGTATGCAATGCTATGTACGAGACCTGATATTTGTTTTCAGTGGGCATGGTTAGGATATCGGAGTAACCTTTGGACAAGGACAAGTGAAAGCATATATTAAAGTACGAGAAGGACTAGAGATTATATGCTAGTTTACTAATCACGATCGATCTCCTGTGGGTTACTGGATTCATATTGCCAATCGATAGGGACAACAAATTCTACATTAGGCTATGTGTTTACTTGGAGGTGGAGCCATTGCATGGAGGAGTAGTAGAAATGCGTTTCGGACTCAACCATGGAAGTTGGTATGTGTGTGAGGCCTTTGCCTAAAAAAGCGATGGCTCAAGAACTTTCTAATGGACTTAGATGTGATTCTGGTTTGCCCAAAATCATCACAATTTATTGTGATAATAGGGTGCAGTTCAAAACTCGAAGGAACCACGAGCCCATAAGGCAAAGGCAAGCAAACATAGAGCGCAAGTACCATCTGATCGAGATATCGAAAGCGAGAAGTTGTCATCGCCAAGATTCGATCGCAGAGATAACCTATGGATCCTTTCACTAAGGCCCTTCGAAAAAAGCTTTCGATCGACATGTGGAGGGATGAGAATCGGATATAGAGCATATGGCGACAGTCATTAGTATAAGTGGGAGATTGTTAGAGTGTATACTGAAAGCCTAAGCTTTTGTAGACATTTATTTTGAATAAAGAATCACATTTGGTCAAATTATCTACATTTGTTTGTAGTTGTTCAATTAATTTATATGGGAGATAACATAGTATGTGGTGTCACATACAGAAGATAATGTTATCAGAACAATATAAATTATAAACAGTAGCTCACGACCAAGATTGAAAGGAACAAACCATTGGAAGGTCGTAGTGTAATTAGGTATTAGTTTATCTTAACTATATAATTACACTAGTACACTTATAGTATATTGAGTAGACCATAAGAGGTCGTTTCTTTTATACTGACTTTATAAAGGAACAAAGACCTCAGTTATTATGGAAGTGTGTGCTCTTAATCCTAATATAATAACAAGCACATATATTTGATATTTATTTCTTTAATTTATCAATAGGTGAGATTTAGTTCAATAAATCAATGAGACTGATAAGTTGGGAAATGATATCACTTATAGTGTATGTTGTTGATTATAGAAGGAAACTGTGTCCTAGTGATCTAGGTTGATAATGTCCCCAAGAGGAGCTCATAATGATTGTCATGTTAAACCCTGCAGGTGGACTTAGGCCGACATGACGATAAGGTTGAGTGGTACTACTCTTGGACTAAGATATTAATTAAATGAGTTGTCGATAACTCACTTATTTAGTGGACATTCGACATCTTAAACACATGGAGACTAACACACTCATAATAAGAAGGAGCCCAAAAATGTAATTTGGGATTGGTACGGTACTTCAATAATAGTTCTCTAATGGAATGAATTATTATTGATAAAATTAAGTTGTGTGTTCGGGGAGAACACGGGATGGTTAATTTTTTCGGGAGACCAAAACTAATTCCTCCTCTCGGTCCCTATCGTAGCCTCTTAATTATAGAGTACTATACCCACCTATACCCACCTTCATAACCATGTTGTAGGGGCCGGCCAAGCTAGCTTGAGGACCAAGCTAGGGCCGGCCAAGCCTTGGTCCATGGGTGGCCGGCCCTAGCTTGAACCCAAGCTTAGGTGGCCGACCCTATTAAAATAGAAAAGAATTTTAATTTTAAAATATCTCTTTTATAAGTTTCTACAAAAGATTAAGAAAAGAGATTAAATCTCTTTCCTTATTTGTATATTGAAAGGATAT
Source organism: Zingiber officinale (assembly GCF_018446385.1). Classification (NCBI taxonomy): domain Eukaryota; kingdom Viridiplantae; phylum Streptophyta; class Magnoliopsida; order Zingiberales; family Zingiberaceae; genus Zingiber; species Zingiber officinale. The sequence goes on from NC_055998.1 coordinate 69,844,889, forward strand.
TTTATTTTTATTCTTTGTAAATTATTCACATGTTGAAAAATTAAAATTATAGAAAATTTTTTTTATCAACCATGAAGGGATTTTAAAGGGAAATTTTATTTTTAAAATTTCCGGAAACAAATAAGGAATTTTAATTGGTTGATTGAAAATTTCCTTATTTGCTCTTCCATGAGGTGGTCGGCCATGACATGGGTTATTAGGAAATTTCATTTAATTTTTCTTAATTAATTCATGTCAAGGAAAGTTAAGGAAATTTTATTGTAATTAAATTTCCTTATTTGCCAAACTAAGGATTATAAAAGAGGGGGTTTGGGTGCCTTCAAGGTGAACAACCTCTATTCTATTTTCTCCCTCTTTTCTTCCTTAGTGTGGCCGGCTCCTTCAAGTTCTCTTCTCTCCTTGGTGTGGCCGAACCTCTCATCCTTCTTGGAGATCAAGTGGTGGCCGGATCTTAGCTTAGAGAAGAAGGAGAGAAAGCTTTCATCCCTTGGAGCTTGGTTGGTGGAAAAATTTCTTCATCCTTTGAGTTGTTTTGTGCTTGGCCAACTTGAAGGAAGGAGAAGAAGGTGCTAGGTGGTTCTCGTCTCAGAAGATCGTTGCCCACACAACGTCCGAGATTAGATGTGGAATACGGTAGAAGATCAAAAGGTTATTATTCACAAAGAAAGGTATAACTAATAATTTTTTTCCGCATCATGTTAGTTTTGTTTCTTTGTAAAAATACCAAATACAAGAGGCATGCGATTCTAGTTTTTTGAATTAGTTTTCGAAATTGTGTTATTTTGTTTTTCTTTTCCTTGTGATTTGATTGTTCTTAGTGGTTAACCTAGGGTTACTATGGGAAGGTCAAATATTTAATTTCCTTAAAAGGCTTTGTCTAGTCGGTGGTGGTTGCTCTCATATCCAAGAAGGCTATGTGCCTCGCCATGCAGTACTGGAAGCCGATTTTGGAAATAGATATTTAATTGTCTTCGTGACCTAGGTGATTTGGAATGAACGTGTTAAGTTCCGCAGGAGATCCAACTCTAAACCTAAAAGAACAAATAAATTAAACTTAGGATCAAACGTGTTAAGTTCCGCAAGCGATCCAAGTTTAATTTAAAAGAACACATGGTAGCTAGGAAAAGGTTCAGATCTTTGTACAAAATTTTTGTACAGTGGAACCGTTAGGTTTCCCGAGTAGCAACCAACAATAGAACAATCGAATCACAAATTCGAAAAAGAAGAAAATAGAAACTCGAAAAAACTATTTCGAAAACTCTAGAATCATATGCCTCTTGTGTTTGGTATTTCCAAAAATAACAATAGAAAGAAAAGAAACGACCTAGGTGATTTGGATTCTAGACCTAGGTAAAACTTAACATGTGCATAATTATATGCAAGTGATGTATGCTAGGATAACTTAAAATTCCTCACTTTAAATAACTAAGTGGGAGAGGGATTTATTTTAATAAACTCCACGATCTCCATTACTGGTTTGTAAGTGATGCAAACAAACTTGCGTGTTGGCTCTGAGTGCCTTCCTCCATATCGGATGAGTTTGTTTGCGGATCACTAGATCAAACTTCCATTTAGGATGACTATAGGAAATTAATTAAGAGCGTGTGATCTTCCCCATCGGAAGGGGCATAATCTTATTAATGGACTTAGTGTCAAGTAATGGTTTACACTTAGGCACGTCTAATAGTATCCTCCCCATCGGAGTCACTGCTATTATTTTTGTGACCGAAGAAAACCAACTATTAATTTGTCATAAAGATAAGTTGACAAGATAATAAAATTAAAACCCCCTCTTACAAATGTTGAGATTTTGTATATGTCTACACTATCATGGAATACAAAATTCACGGTGTATGAGGTAATTTTATTTGTCAAGATGACAAGAAAATAAAATTAATGGGAAAAACTCCTCTTACAAATGTTTGGTTTTGTATACGTCCACACTATCGTGGCATACAATGTAACGACCACCCTTCTTACTACTATTACTCTCTAAGGATGATCGTTACTTAACTTCTAACTCTACTTAACCGGTATGATTAAAAATCACATGGAAACCCTACCGAAAAATTTCGACAGAGTCTCCCCTGTACCGGTGACCATATTCAACAATACATGCAATATATACTCAGCCACAAGCGGCTGGAACACATATCAATCAACCACACAGTATAATAAATCCAAAATAAAGAAAACAATACTACAACTCATCACACCATATCACAATTCATCTACTATGTCCTAATCACATCAAAATATCATGTACTATCTCAAATACTTCTAACATAGCAAAAGACAATAGAAACTAAAATAAAACTTCTTTCCTAATCCCAAGGCTTCTATAGTCCTGACATCACACATCCTTCGAACACCTCCTTATCGCCTTCCTTTCTATATCTTTTCCTTTCCTGTATCTGCAGTAAGAGGAAGTGCAATCTATAAGCAAAATTTGCTTAGTAAGCGCTATCTAACTCACAAAATCACGAATGTGCTTGTATACGAAAAGAACTAGAAATTATATGCTCTAAAAAGAAATAAAGCATAAACATAACTGCTTATGTCAAACTAATAGCAAAGAAAAGCTAAGGAATCTACTCATGTAATTCTAATAGCTAATCATGCTACTCATCTAATAGGTAAACATGAAAACTACTCATCCACTAGATAAACATGGTAGAATAAAGAACTAAACTTACTGATTTTCAGAACTATATGAAACTTATTTCATTTGTTCTAACTTAATTTTTAATACTTTATGTTTATGTAAAACTCATTTTACTTGTTCAAAAACTTATACTTATAATACTTCAAAATAATAATCAACTTCTTCTTGGGCACAGGCGTAGTACCATCTTATGCGCGTTCCCTAATAGGTTGGGGTAGCGAGCCACCAATCCTAAAAGAGCATACCTCGGTCTACCAGGGCCAATGGACACCTGGATTTGTTTAACGACAACCTCGGAAGTCGGGTACTAGCCTCTTCTTAAAAGTAAAATACTTATAATCTTAATTACTTCTTCTTTAAATGCCTTGGCATTTTAATAGGCACCTTGTGTGCCAAAATCCCTAAAGTCTTGACTTTGGGATCTACTTAAGGCCTTGGCCTTTTCTTTCTTTTCTTTTTCTTTCTTTTTACTTGTTAATGCTTCTAAAAGAATTTAATAGAACTCTTATTTTCCCACTAGAATACATGATTATTCATGTTTATTAAAATAGTAAATGAAAACTAAAGAAACTGCTCATGAGTATCTAGTAATAAAGAAAACTGATCATCCTCAACTCATTGCAATTAAAAACTGCACATGCTCAATAATAGCAAATGAAAACTAGAAAATATGCATATAAGACTAATACAAATATGCACTGTGAATGTTACAAAATTCTGCACTACAATGCTCAACAAGATTATGTTCTACAATGCTTAATCATTCTATTCTTTCTGTAAACATTCCTACCTCGAGAGGAAACTATTGAGGCATATATACACCTAAGAAAACTAGGCTGAATTCTATACCAAAATCATGCCTAATGAGCTAGAGAAAAATGGATATTGCTTCTACTTAAACTCGATGTTCACTAACTACTCAACTAAATCCCTAGCAACCATTCTGCACAATGAATTGCAAAATAAAGGAATCAAGCTTGCTGAATTGAAACCTAAGAAATCGAGCTTGCTGAATTGGAACATAATAAATTAAGCTTGCTGAATTGAAACCTAACAAATCTAGCTTGCACTTTTATAGAGTAGAATAGATTCTTAGGCATGTTATTGCATGATATAAACTGGATTACCACCCCAAATTCGTAGCCATTTAAAGAAACAAATCAACCTTGCATTGATACCCTCATCATCCCAAGTTATGCAATTAGGCAGTACACCCTCTAATTAAATCCATAGAGAACCCACAACCAATCAGGGAAATGGGACATCATCAAATCGGACCTACACATTCCAAATCTGTTTAATCTCACCGAAGCAATAAGTCCACTAGAACATCTTCGATCAAGGTCTCTAATTAGTTCAACGTTTCAGAAATAATAGTATAAGAAGAATATCATCGATCAAAGTCTAAATCTGATCAGCGTTTCGAAAGCAACAGGTCTACTGAAAACGTCAACGATCAAAACTTAAGACTCCACAATATGAACTTCCCGAAACTCAACCAGTGAGAAGAAACACAGCACATAAAATTCAACCAAAAGCCCTAAATCTGTGATTGTAAACCAAACCCTATCTCAATCTCCTATAAAAACTCACGGCAGCAACCCTAGCAGTAAGCTTCAAACAACTTCACAGCAACAAGGAAAGAAAACCATAAAAGAACAACAGAATTTGGAAACTATAAAACTCCACATGAACCGAGCATGCATATCAAGGTCCCAACCAATTTCAAAACCTGAAGGGATCAACCCACCTGCTGAAACTTAACTAACCTTTTCCTTTCTTCCTTTAACCCCCCGGCAGTAAACAAAACCCAAAAAAAACTTCATGGCAGAAACTCAAACAAACAAGGAAACATCAAAACGAAGTCGGAACTACTCTTACTGCAGGTGAGTGAGCAACTCACCTATCCTTGGATTCACAGCCAAAGGAAGACAACTAGGGCTTCGGGGGAACTCGAACTTCCAATCCTCCTTCGTGTCCTCAAGCTCTCCTCGATGAACACCTTATGCCAATGCCGGAGAAGAAGAAAGAAACCCTAATCTAGGCTTTGGTTTCGCTCGAGCAGAAGCCTCCGACGCCGCGCACGCGAGAGGAAGAAAGGGAAAAAAACTAGGTCACGGGGAAATAATCAAGCCCTAAGTTCTCCTCTTATAATCTTAATATTCTGTTAACTGCTTTAAATAAATTTTCCTACCTTTTCTAAACAAAACCGACGGCTGGATCACTTGGTCAGCCGATTTTTGACCAACTCTAAGGTCACGGCTTCAATTCCTCAGCCGCGCACTTTTCGTTTCGATTTATTTTCAATGTTCCTAACTATACCTTATATACATTTTATTCCATATATAATTAACAAAACGTTTGCAGACCAGTTGGTTGGCTGAGTTCGTTAAGATCCTTATCGGGTTCGAGGTCCTGGGTTCAAAACCCGGCTTCAACATATGTTACTTATTTTTTTTTCTTTTTTTTTAAACTTCTTTCTCTTGGTAAAAATACCAAATGAACTCTAAAAATTACGTAAAAATACTCTAAAAATTCCTAAAAATCTCTAGAATTTTTCTATAGCATTTTTAAATATTTTTAAATTATTTTTGGGGCTCAAAAGGAGGAAATTTGGGTCGTTACATACAAAATTCACGGTGTTTGAGGAAATTTTATTTGTCATAAAGACTTATTGACAAGATAATTAATGGGTAAAACCCTCCTCTTACAAATGTTCAATTTTGTATACGTCCACACTATCGTGGCATGTAAAATTCACGGTGTTTGAGGTGTTGGTGAATTTAAATAATATTGTTTGAGGAATCAATGTTATTTTAAATTCAAAAGTTTTGACCAAATATTTGATCAAAGATAGATCAACTATTAATTTATTCGTCATAAAGTAAAGTTGACAAGATAATAAAATTAATGGATAAAATCTCCTCTTTGATTTTGTATACGTCCACACTATCGTGGCATATAAAATTCATGGGGATTTTAAGAAGTTGGTCTTGACCAAATATTTTTGTGATTCTTAGGATTTAAAATGTTTGTCAATCCCCTATTTGTTATACTATAGAATAGACTTAGTAGTCGCAATTATAATGATTGGAAATAGGACTTGGACATTAAGGTAGACTGTCCTCTTAAAAACTAAGAACAAAATAGGTGTATTTCATTCATTAGTTAATACATGATTAGTGGTGTTATCTACCGGTACTTGGTGTGTAGAAATGGGAGCCACTAATCATGTCTGCAATTCATTGCAGAGGTTCCAGGAAATCCGATAACTATATGAAGGGGAAGTCACCGTCTACAAAAGTGGTAGCTGTTGCAGTGGGAGATGCTTATCCTCTGATAGGAATAAAATATGGATTTTAAGAAATTATCTTTACGTACCAAGTTTAAAAAGAATTTGATTTCAGTTTTTAAACTATTGAAGAATAGATATTCTATCTATTTTGATAACAAACTTGTTATCAAGAAAATAAGAAAGATATCTATTCTGGTACATTGGTTGACAATTTATAAATCCATTAACTCCCACGATGCAATAAATTGAAATTAGTAACACATCTTCTAACTTTAAGAAAAAGCAACCTTCAAAAATGAACCAATCACATCCTTGGCAGTCTAAGGTTAGGTTATATTAACTTGAGTAGGATTCAAAGGATAATAATCAATGAACTCTTGGGTTCATTGGTAGTGGAAATCTTTCCAACCTGCGAGTCTTACTTGGAAGGAGAAATAATCAAGAAGCTTTTAAGTCTAAGGGGTATAGAGCCGAGGATGTGTTGGAATTGGTTCATTCTGATTTGTGTGGTCCTATGACTATCCAGGCAAGAGGTTGTTTCGAATATTTCGTCTCTTTTATAGACGACTATTCGAGAAAAGGATACATTTACTTAACACGTCACAAGTCTAAGTGCTTTGATTAATTCAAAGAGTACTAGGCTGATGTGGAGTAACGTCAAAGTAAAAGTATCAATACACTACGGTGAAATCGTAATAACGAGTACCTCTTAGGAGAGTTTAGGAGTCACTTATCAGAAGTCGGGATTTAATCCCAACTAACTGCACCTGGTACACCCCAACAGAATGGTGTAGTAGAAAGAAGGTATAAGGCTCTTATGGAATAATTAGATTGATGATGAGTTATTCAGAAAATTACCAAAATCATTTTAAGGATATATACTGGAAACGGAAGTGAACATAGTACCTTCTAAGTCAGAACTCTCTACTCTCATAGAATTGCAGAATGGGCGTAAGCCTAGTCTGAAGCATATTCGGATTTGGGTGGTCTAGCACATGAGAGACATTGATAAGTTGGACATGAGTTCACTTGTTTGTGAGTTATCCTAGAAAAATGAAAAGAGGTTTATAGTCTTTAAAATCGGAAGGTCATTGTTGGCACCAATGCCCGATTTTACAAAAGGACTATACTATGAACCATAAGCCCATAAGTAAATTTGTTCTTAAGAAAAGGACACATCTAATCTAGTGCCAACTGTACAAGATGAAATATAACAATAAACTACAACACGTATCACAATTGATACACAATTATAGACAGTACCTCATCGTAGTGGGAGGGTTGTCAAACAACCTAAAAGATTCATGTTTTGGGAGAGTCTTTGGACTTGATCCCAAATGAACATGAGCCTGATCCCGGACACATGATGAAGCACTCCAAGATAATGATGCAACATCTTGGCAAAGAGCAATGAATACAGATATTCTGGAAGCTTGTAGAACCACCAGATGGTGTAAAAGTCATTGGGTGAAAATAAGTCTACAATAGGAAAAGAGGGATAGACAGGAAAGTAGAAATTTTCAAAGAAAGGCTTGTTGAAAAAGGAAACTTTTTACCGGTAGCCATGCTTAAGTCTATCTAGATTCTTTTATCTATGAGATTTAGCAAGTGGATGTTAAGACAACTTTCCTTAATGGAAGTCTTAAAGAAAACATCCATATAAAGAAACCAGAAGGGTTCATTGCAAAGAGCAAAGAACATATTATGTGTAAGATCAATCAGTCTATGGACTGAAGTAAAGCTTCAAGGTCTTGGTACATCCAGTTTAATAAAGTAATCCAGACCTATGGATTTATTTTATAACCGAATGAGTTTTGTGTATACAAGAAGTGTGATGGAAACGTGGTGGTATTTCTTGTACTATACGTAGATAACATTTTTGGTGGTTGGAAACAATATTAATGTGTTGTCAGAAGTAAGGGTATGGTTGTCCAAACAATTCGATATAAAGGACTTGGTAGAATCCATATATTGTTGGGATCAAAGGGATCGCTAGAAAAGAATATATTTTACTTATCCCAAGCTTCATATATCGAAACAATCCTTGCTCGTTTTAAGCATGCAAAACTTCAAGAAAGGTTTCTTACCTTTTCAGCATGGAGTAATTTTATCTAAAAGAGATGTCTCTTAAGACATCAAAGCAGATAAAGGACATGAAAGCAAGTTCCTTATGCTTCGGCTATTGGAAAGTCTAATGTATGCTATGCACGAGATCGGATATCTGTTTTACCATGGGCATGGTTAGCAGATAATCAAAGTAACCCTGGACAAGGACATTGGTCTGCGGTAAAGCATATATTGAAGTACCTAAGATGCACTAGACATTATATGCTAGCTTACATGGCAGATAATTTGTTCCCTGTAGGTTGCATGGATTTTGACATCCAATCAGATAGGGACAATAGTAAGTCGACCTCGGGGTTTTGTGTTTACTTTAGGAGGTAAAGTCATAACTATGGAAGAGTGATAAGTATAGGTGCTTTTTCGGACTCCACCACAGAAGTTGAGTATATGGCAGCCTCTGAGGTAGTGTAACAACCCAAATTTCCCTATTTCGAGTTCTAAATATCCTTAAAAATATTTGGAAATGCTTTTAAAATATTCTAGAGATTTTTAGAGTATTTTTATGTAATATTTGGAGGTCGTTTGGTATTTTTACTAAACGAAGGAAGTTTCGACAAAAAAATGTCCAAGCCAAGAATTGAATCCACGACCTTTGACTCGGTCAAAACCAGGCTGACCAGGTGGATAAACGGATTTTTCAGTTTAGAAATGTTAGCGAATTTATTTAAGATAATTAACAGAATATTGGATTATAAATGGGATAAGTTGATCTTGGATTTGTCTGTTTAGAAAAGGTAGCGAATTTATTTAAGATAGTTAACAGAATATTATAAAAGGGATAAGTTGATGTTGGATTTGTCTGTTTAGAAAAGGTAGCGAATTTATTTAAGATAATTAGCAGAATATTGGATTATAAAAGGGATAAGTTGATGTTGGATTTGTCTGTTTAGAAAAGATAGCGAATTTATTTAAGGAGTTAACAGAAATATTAAGTTATAAAAAGGGATAAGTTGATGCTCTGTTTTCCCAAGACTTAAGCCATTCTCTCCTTCTCTTCTGCGTACGATGGCGGAGCTCGGGCACAAAACGAATGGGAGTTAGGGCATCATCTCCGGCGGCCGACCAAGGACCAAGAAGCCCTTTTTGTTCGGTTGTGAGTCCAAGAATCAAGGTAAGTGCTTCTCACCTGCAGTAGGAGTAGTTTCGGACCTTTATTCTTCTTGAATTCGAAGCATAAGAAGCGCTTATAGTACAAATTTTTAATTAAGCTTATAATGTAGATTTTTATGTAGATCTTATATTGCATATTTTAATTAAGCGCTTATAGTGCAAATTTTTAATTAAGCGTATAGTGCAGATTTTAATTAAGCTTATAGTGCAGATTTTTATGTAGGCTTATAGTGCAGATTTTAATTAAGCTTATAATGTAGATTTTTATGAAAGCTTATTGTGCAGATTTTAATTAAGCTTATAGTGCATATTTTAATTAAGCATATAGTGCAGATTTTAATTAAGCTTATAGTGCAGATTTTTAATTAAACTTATAGTGTAGATTTTTATTTAAGAATATAGTGCAGATTTTTGTTAAGCATTAGTGTGCAGAATTTTATTAAGCTTACAAGTGCAGATTTTTAATAAGCTTGAATGCAGATTTTGATTAAGCTTATATATAGATTTTTGTTTAAACATTTCAGTTTTTAAAGAAGCATTCTTTTATTAGAAGTATTAACAAGTATAAGAAAGATAAAGAAAAGAAAGAAAAGGCCCAGGGCCTTAAGTAGATCCTAAAGTCAAGAATTTAGGGATTTTGACACACAAGGTGCTAAAGAAAATGCCGAGACATTATATATTAGAAGTATTAAAAGATAACAAGTATTTTACTTTTATTAGTGGCACTGTACTGGACTCTCAGTTGTCCTTGGGTTAGGCTCCCATAGTCGTCCCTAGGTTTAGATAACCTAGTAGTAACGGCACGGCCGACGGTCGACGGTCGACGACCCGAGGGTCACCAAATGGGCCGCCAAATGGACCGCCAAATGGGTCGGGTCGTTACAATAGTAAACCCTACTAGATTCGGGACCAACCATCTCGGGTCTAGTTAAGGATGCGCGCATAGCAAGTACAGTTGCCGGGCCCAAGAAGAAAGTTGATTATTATTTTGAAGTATTATATGTATAAGTTTTTGAACAAGTAAAGTAAGTTTACATCAATATAAAAGTATTAAAGAAGAAGTTTTTAAACAAGTGAAATAAAAGAATAAGTTTAGAACAAATGAAATAAGTTTCATTTTGTTTTAAAAGAAGCAAGTTGAGTTTTCTTTTATGCTAGCATGTTATTTAGATTAGCACTGTTCTTTGCTATTAGAAGAGCATGAGTAGCTTTACATGTTTAGCATTTCAGTCTATTTGATTCCTTTATTAGTAGATGAGCATGAGTAGTTTCCCTTTTGAGCATTCAGTTTTAGTTTTCAGTATATGTACATGCATATCGAGATTTTGTGAGTTAGATAGCGCTTACTAAGCATTTTGCTTATAGGTTGCATTTCCTCTTACTGCAGATACAGGAAAAGAAAAGTTATAGCAAAGGAAGGCGACAAGGAGGTGCGGATGAATGTGTGATGCCTGGACTATAGAAGCCTTGGGATTTAGCATAAGAATTTATTAAGATTGTCATTTATTAAGAATGTATTAGATGAGGCATTTAGTCTTCCGCTGCTAGTTAATTGTATGTTTTGAGTTTTTTTAGAGTTTATGTATTGATCATTACATGTGAACAACTCTAATTAAGTAAAATTAGTAGTCCAGTAGCGCCCCGCCCTCATAGTCCAGTAGTGAGGAGGGTGGGGTGTTACAAGTTGGTATCAGAGCAGTTCCTATTCTCCAACATCACACATCAGCACCATCTTTGTCGTCTTCAAGTAAGAAAGTATTTAAGTTTTTCCTTTTGTGCTTTCTTTATTATTTGCAGTATGGAGTAATTGCTTATATGCACTTTTTTAAGATAGAAGTTTTGTTTCTCTTATATTCATATACATAAGTATGTTTAGAAAGGATAGAAAAGATAACAAGCCTTCCAAGGACCACTAATGGGTACGATGCGATATGAATAATAGAGGACCAAGAAGTTAAGAGACTAAGGAACAAAGAGTATTAGTAGTGAAAGTCATTTAGAACCAGAAGCACGAGGAAGTTACTTTGGAGCGTGAAGACAGTATGAGACAGAGAGATCTAGAATTATTCTAAGTTCGAGGACGAACTTTTTATAAGGTAGGGAGAATTGTAACAACCCAAATTTCCCTATTTTGAGTTCTAAATATCCTTAAAAATATTTGGAAATGCTTTTAGAATATTCTAGAGATTTTTAGAAATTTTTAGAGTATTTTTATGTAATTTTTGGAGGTCGTTTGGTATTTTTACTAAACGAAGGAAGTTTCAACAAAAAAATTTCCAAGCCAAGAATTGAACCCACGACCTTTGACTCATTCAAAACCAGGCTGACCAGGTGGACAAACAGATTTTTTTGTTTAGAAAAAGTAGCGAATTTATTTAAGATAGTTAACAGAATATTGGATTATAAATGGGATAAGTTGATCTTGGATTTGTCTGTTAAGAAAAGGTACCAAATTTATTTAAGATAGTTAACAGAATATTATAAAAGGGATAAGTTGATGTTGGATTTGTCTGTTTAGAAAAGGTAGTGAATTTATTTAAGATAATTAGCAGAATATTGGATTATAAAAGGGATAAGTTGATGTTAGATTTGTCTGTTTAGAAAAGATAGCGAATTTATTTAAGGAGTTAACAGAAATATTAAGTTATAAAAAGGGATAAGTTGATGCTCTATTTTCCCATGACTTAAACCATTCTCTCCTTCTCTTCTGCGTACGATGGCGGAGCTCGGGCAGAAAATGAAAGGGAGTTAGGGCATCATTTCCAGCGGCCGGCCAAGGTCCTAGAAGCCCTTTTTGTTCGGTTGTGAGTCCAAGAATCAAGGTAAGTGCTTCTCACCTGCAGTAGGAGTAGTTTCGGACCTTTATTCTTCTTAAATTTGAAGCATAAGAAGCGCTTATAGTACAGATTTTTAATTAAGCCTATAGTGCAGATTTTAATTAAGCTTATAATGCAGATGTTTATGTAGAGCTTATATTGCAGATTTTAATTAAGCATATAGTGCAGATTTTTATGTAGGCTTATAGTGCAGATTTTTATGTAGGCTTATAGTGCAGATTTATTGAATGCTTAATTTATGAAGATTTTTTATTTTTATTAATATTGCTTAATATAGTGCAGATTTTAATTAAGCATATAGTGCAGATTTTAATTAAGCTTATAGTACAAATTTTAATTAAGCATATAGTGCAGATTTTATTTAAGCTTATAGTGCAAATTTTTGTTAAGCATTAGTGTGCAGAATTTTATTAAGCTTACAAGTGCAGATTTTATTAAGATTATAATGCAGATTTTTAATAAGCTTGAATGCAGATTTTGATTAAGCTTATATGCAGATTTTTGTTTAAACATTTCAGTTTTTAAAAAGCATTCTTTTATTAGAAGGATTAACACGTATAAGAAAGATAAAGAAAAGAAAGAAAAGGCCCAGGGCCTTAAGTAGATCCTTGTAAAGCCCGAAAAATTCCCAAATTTATTTTAGAATTATTCTATGATTTTTCTGGAATTATTAGATATTTTTCCGGAATTTTCCGAGTAGCGGGAGTAGCAAAAACAAATAGGTCGCAAAATAGCTTAGGCGGGAATCGAACCCGAGACCTATGGTGTAAGGGATAATGTTAGTAACCAGTTGAACCCAGCAGGGCCGTGCTGAAAGGAAGGAGAACCAAATATATTTATATTAGAGTTGGGTTCATTAAACCACTTAATATAAATAATAAACTTAAGTGGGGTTTGGTTTATTTTGGTTCGGCACCTCTTCACCTCACGACACTTTCTCTTCCAAAACCTCACCGCCGCCTCTCCCTTCTTCTCCTCTTCCTCACGCACGGCACACCAAGGCAAGGGTCCATAGGATCATCTTCCGGCGACGACTCCAACACGAAAGGGGCTCTTCTCCGCGAGAGGAACGCGAAGACGTAAGCGGTTCGTCGAGCGGACAGTTTTCTGGAAACCCCTAGCGAATAGAATCGTAAGAAAACCTTACGATTGAGGTAAGAAACCCCTCACCTGCAGTATAATTGCTCTCGCTTGTTAGTTTTGGCGTTAGTTCAGTAATTTTATAGTTTTCAGTTTTAGGGCATGCTTTTAGTGCACGCCAAGCATTCGGTAGAATGCCCAGTTCAGAAGGATGTACCAATAGGCGTCCTAACAGCATATAAAATGTAATAGAAACATTTTATTCAGTTTATTATTAGTTATTACAGCTATATGGATCAGATATCCATTGGGTGGGCTCCCACAAGAGCCTCTAGGTTCAGATAACCTAGCTCTAGGTTCAGATAACCTAGAACAGAAAGTAAAATTAAACAGTATTCAAGATTTTACTTTTATTCAGTTGGCATCGTGCTTGGATCAGATATCCATGGGTTGGACCACAGTCGTCCCTAGGTTCAGATAACCTAGTAACCCTACTGGATTCGAACTTGCAATCCCGGGTCTCGTAGGGATGCGCGCACAGAAGCATAGTTGCCAGGGCCCAGCAAGATGTTTAGTATTTTCATCTATTATATGTATAGTTTTCAAATTTGAAACCAGTGATGAAAACACTAATTTAGCTTTCAGTTCAGTTTAGGTTCAGTTTACATGATTTGAGTTCATGTACAGATTTAGACATATGCATGACTAGTTCAGTTTCATGCTCAGTTATATGTTATGCCATGTTGCAGTTCCAGTTTATGCTTTGTTTGATATGCCATGCCATGCTTGCATGTTCAGTATGTTTTTCAAACAACATGATTTAAAATCATATTTGCATCGTATGCATGATTTAGTGAGGTAGATGGTTTCTTACTAAGCTTTATAGCTTACAGGTACTACTTTTCTTATACTGCAGATACAGGTAAAGGAAAAGTGGTCTAGCGGAAGCTGGAGGGCGATGCTACGATGGTGTGTGTGTGCAAGGGGTTGGAATAAAGATCCTAGGGATCTAAACAGCTTAAATTTCAGCATTTAGGTTTCAGTTTGCTTAATGTTCACTTTTGAGCTCGTTAAATGTTTTAATCCAATAAAACTATGCACTATTCAGTTTGTCAAGTTTAGAATGCATGTAGGTTCATGTTAGAATGTTTTCATGTATTTAAAATTCATATCTGTGAGTTGTGGCACGTTTAGTGCCGGAAAGTCCCGAATCGAAAGAAGAATAGATAGTTGGATCGGTCCGCCGACCGATCCGCTACAAGATCAGATCCAGATCGGTCACCGATCGATCTGCAGGCATACAAGATACTATCAGATGCTATCCGACGGCCGTCCGATCGATCCAAAGACCGAACGAGAGTTCGGACGAATTTGCCAGCTGACGGTCGGCCGACCGATCGATGTTGACCGGATCGGTCGACTGCACCACCCGCAGGCAACGTAAACATAAGGCGATCGGTCACCGACCGATCAGAAGCTTCGATCGGCCCAGACCGATCCGCCAGAAATGAACAACGCAGCAGGCACGGAGGCTCACCGATCGGTCTCCCGACCGATCAGGGTGCCTGCGATCAGCTGGAACGATCTGTGAATCGTTCCGAAGGCTCAATCGACTTACGGATCGGTTGAAATGTCTGATTACAGCTAGCAGGACCTTCAAGAGGCATAGATTGTCTCTCCTAGTATGTGTACAACACTTAGGTACTCTTAGAATGTCAAGTTGAGACTTTACAGTAATTAGTTTAGCAAATTTCAAATTTGCTCAGTTTTCCGCACAGCATTTTCAGTAGTTAATGTAGCGATCCGGCTCACAGCTTGGTACCCAGGAGTCGGGTCGTTACAGAGTGGTATCAGAGCAGGGTTCCTTACTTCCTACACACACATCAGCATTGTGCCTACAGCTTCCAAGTAAGAACATCTCTCACTCAGTTTGTTTTCAGCTTTCATATCAGTTATGTGTGCTTCCATGTTTGCTCTCATGTTGGTAGTTAATTAATTTATGTTTGCAGTGATAGTATTTAACATGTTACCAGTAGTTAACTATAACATGATAGCTTAGTTATATATATGTGTTCTCTGCTATTTAGAAAATGGTACGAGGGACGCCCAGCCTAAGAAAGCAAAGAGCTGAGCCCCAGACGAGGCGCAGCTCAGCTGCCTCCCCTGCACCTACAAAGATTAGTGGCTCACATGCAGAGCTAGCTGAACATTAAGCAGCAGGAGATAGCCTCCTTAAAGGCTAACCGCAGACTACTCCCCCTACCACCCAAGATCGAACCTCACGACTCCAGAATCACAGAGGTAGTACCATCACACTCGTCCCAAGAGTCCCCGAAGAAGGGCTAAGAGAGAAACTTACCTTATCCAGTGGCAGAGAATTAAGCCCGAGAACTTCTCAGGCACCAACGAACCATGGGATGCTCATGCATGGTTTAAAACACTGGAAAGCACGATGGAACTTCTAGACTGGCCAGAGCACGAAAAGGTGAAGTGTGCCTCCTTCTGCTTAACAGAGACGACGCATGTGGTGGGAGCGGATTAAATCGAGCGGCCAGTAAACCGGATGACATGGGCCAACTTCGAGAAAGAATTCTTCGAGGAATTCTTTCATATGCAAGTCACAAACCGACACTATGACGAGTTTACAGAATTTCGTCAGGGCAACCTATCAGTTCAGGAGGCCGTGAAGAAATTCAACAGGTTGGCCCGTCTGTGTCCAGAACTAGTCAGCTCAGAGAAGGAACGAGTACGCTTGATGCTGAAGATGCTCAGACCAGAGATCGCAATGAATGTGGCTGGTGGCGTTCATAGGCCACAAACCACAGAGGAGCTAGTGAGTAGTGCTCTGATCACCGAGCACTATCAGCACAATATCACCCAGCAGAAGCAGGTTTCCACAGAGCCCAAGGGACAAACTAGCTCAGGTACTCAACAGAAACAACAGGGACATAGCTCCAACTGGAAGGGGAAACGCAAGGCAAGTAGTGACCCAAAAGGAGGACCAGCTGGAAAACATTCCAGACATCCCAAGTGTGCTACTTGTGGGAAACATCATCCAGGAGTTTGCCATAAGGGTACGCGAGGTTGTTTTGAATGTGGATGGGAAGGGCACATGGCTAAGCGGTGTTCGAACAAGAATGCCTTCCTCCGCCACCGACACAAGATGGAGCTCACACACCCCCACACCGGATGTATCGCCTTAGATGGTCCATGATCCGGACGCGGTGATTAGAAGCCCCCCAACACCACGAATGCCGTGATTTTCTCATTGAGAGGACGTAGCAAATGCCTCGACATCTGTCACAGTCGATCGTATTTTCAAAGATAATGCAATCTTTATTCGATCTGGGCAACCCACTCTTATGTATCCGTGGCATTCATTCCAGAAACTAGCAACACCTCCGAGTACTCAATAGTCATCGTTACAACGCTACCTCGGGACATTATGACATCTACGCATGGCAGTCGTAGCAAAGGCCTCATTATAGCGAGCATGGAGCTTTTGGTGATCCGATAGTGCTAGAAATGACCGACTACGATGTCATCTTTGGAATGGATTTTCGATCGATACTCTGGCTTTTATAGAGTGCCGTAAATGTAAGGTCATATTCCAACCTCAAGCGGAGTATGCTTTGAGTACACGGGAAGCCAAAGAGGAAAGCGTGAAGTTTCTCTCAAGATTGAAAGCACAAAGCTATTGGATTCAGGATGCGTGGGATTTTTAGCAAATGTAGTCAACACCACCAGACAAGAACCAACAGCTATCGAGGTTCGAGTCGTTGTGACTACCTCAGCCTTCCCTCAAGAGCTACCAGCTTAGCACGACATGGGAGATTGAATTCGAGATAGAGCTCATTCCCTAGACAAATCCAATTTCAAGGCACCATATCGCATGGCTCCCGCAAAACTGAAGGAACTTCAGGAGCAATTACAGGAGCTTCTTGACAAGGGTTTCATACGCCCTAGTCACTCACCATGGGGAGCACCTGTGTTGTTTGTGAAGAAGAAGGATGGAAGCATGCGCCTATGCATAGACTACCGTGCCTTGAACCAGGTCACAATTAAAAACAGATACCCTCTTCCCAGGATAGATGACCTGTTTGACCAGCTAAAGGGAGCCACAGTGTTCTCTAAAATTGACCTCAGATCAGGATATCACCAGGTTAGAGTCAAGGAAGGTGATATACCTAAAACAGCTTTCAGGACCAGATACGGACACTATGAGTTCGTAGTCATGCCTTTTGGCGTGACAAATGCTCCAGCTACTTTCATGGACCTCATGAACAGGGTATTCAGAGAATACTTAGACAAGTTTGTCATCGTGTTCATCGATGACATTCTTATCTATTCGAGCACTCTCAGAGGACCGAGCATCCAGCAGCATTTTGCAGATCCCGTGAATTCCGATTACGCCAATTCATTCACGAATGATTCGTCACCAGTTTTCTTACTACATCATCTCCAAAGATGGTGTTATGGTAGATCCCAGCAAGATAGAAGTGTAATGGACGGAGCCGGAGACCGATGAACGCCATCATCGGCTTTCTCTCGGGATTTGACCTCAAGAGGACTTCTCCAGATAGCCTCCCCAGCAGCCTCCTCACAGAACAAGAAATTTCAGAGGGTGAGGATCATGACGAGAATTGAACTAAAGCTGAGATTGACAGGTCCTATTTTAGCTATACCAGAAAACATAGCCTCGACATACTACATCTCAGGACCTCTAAATTGGGATTAGGCAGATTGCGATGCAACGGCGAGGCAAGGTCGCCTATGCCTCGACAACTCAAGGATTATGAGAGGAACTATCCTACTCACGACCTTGAGCTTGTGAGCGGGTGTTCGCCTCAAGATTTGGAGACATTATTTGTACAGCTCAATGTATCGATCATCAAAGTCTCAAGTATTTCTTTACCAGGATCTGAATATGGCACAGTAGATGGTTAGAACTGGTCAAAGATTATGACATAGATATCCTCTACTATCATCGGAAAGCTAATAAGGTAGGACACTCGGCCACAGGAAGTCCTACCTTATTATCTTTTAGCAGCTATGTCACCACCCCTAAGGAAGGAGATTATGGCCTTTAGTCTCGAGCTTGTAGTCGGACAGCTTTCCACTATGTCCTTAGCATCTACCTTGCTTGATGATATCCAGACAGCTCAGGAGCAGGATCCTGAAATCCAGAGAATCAAGCAAGGGTTAGCAGAATCAGAAAATGGAGAGTTCAGAGTGTCCGCCAGTGGGGTAGTGTACTGTGGTGACAGACTCTGTGTTCCAGATCAGGAGGAGCTACGAAGACAGATTCTAGACCCCTATGCGATGCATCCAGCTCCACCAAAATGTATCAAGACCAAGAAACGCTTTTGGTGGCCGGGATGAAGCGAGACATCGCCAGATATGTTAGCGTCTGCCTGCCAGAGGGTCAAGGCGTAACATCACGACCAGGAGGAGTTCTGCAGCCTATACAGATTCCAGAATGGAAGTGGGAGTATATCTCGATGGATTTCATAGTGGGACTACCCGGAACCACGAATGGTTTTGATGCCATCCGGGTAATAGGTTGACTAAATCAGCCCACTTTTAGCTATCAAGATATCCTACTCTATGGAGAAGCTAGCTCGGTTGTATCTCGAGATTGTCGATTGCATGGAGTCCCACGAACCATTATATCAGATAGAGACAGTAGGTTTACATCACACTTCGAAGTGTGTACAGACGACTATGGGCACTCAGTTAAAATTCAGCACAGCTTTCCCTAGATTTCAAGGGAAGTTGGTGCAAATATCCGAGTCTAGCAGAATTTGCATACAACAACAGCTATCGTGCCACTATCGGCATGGCTCCTTATGAGGCACTCTATGGGCGGAGGTGCGGATCACCAACTGCTGGTATGAGAGTGGTGAACAAGTGGCAGATACCACAGCAGCCATACAGCAGATTCGCCAGAGGATAGAGACAGCACAGATACACGACGCAGACCCCTAGAGTTTTCAGTTGGGGATACAGTTTTCCTCAGAGTAGCTCCCATGAAGGGAGTCATGCGTTTCGGGAAGAAGGGCAAGCTAGCTCCCAGATATGTGGGACCATACCTTATCACGAAGAGAGTGGGCAAGGTAGCATATGAGCTAGAGCTACCTCAGGAGATGTCAGCTGTCCACAACGTATTTCATGTCTCCATGCTGAAGAAGCATATTCCAGACGCCACCCAGGTGATTGAGCCCCAGTTGGTACAGGTCCGTGATGATCTCAGCTATGACAGTCGGCCTATTCAGATAATAGACCGAGCAGTAAAGAAATTACGGAACAAGGAAGTACCATTAGTTAAAGTCAGCTGGCAAAATCACACAGCAGCAGAGGCGACTTGGGAGACAGAGGCCAGCATGAGACAGAAGTACCCAGAATTGTTTTAAGTTCGGGGACGAACTTTTTATAAGGTATGGGGGATTGTAAAGCCCGAAAAATTCCCAAATTTATTTTAGAATTATTCTATGATTTTTCTGGAATTATTAGATATTTTTCCGGAATTTTCCGAGTAGCGGAAGTAGCAAAAACAAATAGGTCGCAAAATAGCTTAGGCGGGAATCGAACCCGAGACCTATGGTGTAAGGGATAATGTTAGTAACCAGTTGAACCCAGCAGGGCCGTGCTGAAAGGAAGGAGAACCAAATATATTTATATTAGAGTTGGGTTCATTAAACCACTTAATATAAATAATAAACTTAAGTGGGGTTTGGTTTATTTTGGTTCGGCACCTCTTCACCTCACGCGACTTTCTCTTCCAAAACCTCACCGCCGCCTCTCCCTTCTTCTCCTCTTCCTCACGCACGGCACACCAAGGCAAGGGTCCATAGGATCATCTTCCGGCGACGACTCCAACACGAAAGGGGCTCTTCTCCGCGAGAGGAACGCGAAGACGTAAGCGGTTCGTCGAGCGGACAGTTTTCCGGAAACCCCTAGCGAATAGAATCGTAAGAAACCTTACGATTGAGGTAAGAAACCCCTCACCTGCAGTATAATTGCTCTCGCTTGTTAGTTTTGGCGTTAGTTCAGTAATTTTATAGTTTTCAGTTTTAGGGCATGCTTTTAGTGCACGCCAAGCATTCGGTAGAATGCCCAGTTCAGAAGGATGTACCAATAGGCGTCCTAACAGCATATAAAATGTAATAGAAACATTTTATTCAGTTTATTATTAGTTATTACAGCTATATGGATCAGATATCCATTGGGTGGGCTCCCACAGTAGCCTCTAGGTTCAGATAACCTAGCTCTAGGTTCAGATAACCTAGAACAGCAAAGTAAAATTAAACAGTATTCAGTATTTTACTTTTATTCAGTTGGCATCGTGCTTGGATCAGATATCCATGGGCTGGACTCCCACAGTCGTCCCTAGGTTCAGATAACCTAGTAACCCTGCTGGATTCGGAACTTGCAATCCCGGGTCTCGTAGGGATGCGCGCACAGCAAGTACAGTTGCGGGCCCAAAGAGCATGTTTAGTATTTTCATCTATTATATGTATAGTTTTCAAATTTGAAACCAGTGATGAAAACACTAATTTAGCTTCCAGTTCAGTTTAGGTTCAGTTTACATGATTTGAGTTCATGTACAGATTTAGACATATGCATGACTAGTTCAGTTTCATGCTCAGTTATATGTTATGCCATGTTGCAGTTCCAGTTTATGCTTTGTTTGATATGCCATGCCATGCTTGCATGTTCAGTATGTTTTTCAAACAACATGATTTAAAATCATATTTGCATCGTATGCATGATTTAGTGAGGTAGATGGTTTCTTACTAAGCTTTATAGCTTACAGGTACTACTTTTCTTATACTGCAGATACAGGTAAAGGAAAAGTGGTCTAGCGGAAGCTGGAGGGCGATGCTACGATGGTGTGTGTGTGCAAGGGGTTGGAATAAAGATCCTAGGGATCTAAACAGCTTAAATTTCAGCATTTAGGTTTCAGTTTGCTTAATGTTCACTTTTGAGCTCGTTAAATGTTTTAATCCAATAAAACTATGCACTATTCAGTTTGTCAAGTTTAGAATGCATGTAGGTTCATGTTAGAATGTTTTTCATGTATTTAAAATTCATATCATGAGTTGTGGCACGCTTTAGTGCCGAAAGTCCTGAAATCGAAACTCGATTTCATATCGGATCGGCCCGACCGATCCGCTTAAGATCAGATCCAGATCGGCCACCGATCGATCTGCAGGCATACAAGATACCATCAGATGCTATCCGATCGGTCGTCCGATCGATCCAAAGACCGAACGTAGAGTTCGGACGGCGCGATCGGCCGGCCGACCGATCAACATCGGCGCACCGACCCGCAGGCGACGTAAACATAAGAGGTAATCGATCGGTCGATCAGAAGCTCGAAGACCGATCCGCCAGAACACAACGCGCGCACGGAGGCTCACCGATCGGTCTCCCGACCGATCAGGGTGCCTCCTGCGAAGCTGGAACGATCTGTGAATCGTTCCGAAGGCTCAATCGACTTACGGATCGGTTGAAATGTCTGATTACAGCTAGCAGGACCTTCAAGAGGCATAGATTGTCTCTCCTAGTATGTGTACAACACTTAGGTACTCTTAGAATGTCAAGTTGAGACTTTACAGTAATTAGTTTAGCAAATTTCAAATTTGCTCAGTTTTCCGCACAGCATTTTCAGTAGTTAATGTAGCGATCTGGCTCACAGCCTAGTACCCAGGAGTTGGGTCGTTACAATCCTAAAGTCAAGACTTTAGGGATTTTGGCACACAAGGTGCTAAAGAAAATGCCGAGACATTATATATTAGAAGTATTAAAAGATAACAAGTATTTTACTTTTATCAGTGGCACTGTACTGGACTCTCAGTTGTCCTTGGGTTACGCTCCCATAGTCGTCTCTAGGTTTAGATAACCTAGTAGTAACGGCACGACCGACGGTCGACGGTCGACGACCCGAGGGTCACCAAATGGGCCGCCAAAAGGGCCGCCAAATGGGTCGGGCCATTACAATAGTAAACCCTACTAGATTCGGGACCAGCCATCTCGGGTATAGTTAGGGATGCGCGCATAGCAAGTACAGTTGTCGGGCCCAAGAAGAAAGTTGATTATTATTTTGAAGTATTATATGTATAAGTTTTTGAACAAGTAAAGTAAGTTTAACATCAGTATAAAAGTATTAAAGAAGAAGTTTTTAAACAAGTGAAATAAAAGAATAAGTTTGGAACAAATGAAATAAGTTTCATTTTGTTTTAAAAGCAGCAAGTTGAGTTTTCTTTTATGCTAGCATGTTATTTAGATTAGCTTACTGTTCTTTGCAATTAGAAGAGCAAGAGTAGCTTTACATGTTTAGCATTTCAGTATGTTTGTTTCTTTTACTAGTAGATAAGCATGAGTAGTTTCCCTTTTGAGCATTCAGTTTTAGTTTTCAGTATATGTACATGCATATCGAGATTTTGTGAGTTAGATAGCGCTTACTAAGCATTTTGCTTATAGGTTGCATTTCCTCTTACTGCAGATACAGGAAAAGAAAAGTTATAGCAAAGGAAGGCGACAAGGAGGTGCGGATGAATGTGTGATGCCTGGACTATAGAAGCCTTGGGATTTAGCATAAGAATTTATTAAGATTGTCATTTATTAAGAATGTATTAGACGAGTCATTTAGTCTTCCGCTGCTAGTTAATTGTATGTTTTGAGTTTTTTAGAGTTTATGTATTGATCTTTACATGTGAACAACTCTAATTAAGTAAAGTTAGTAGTCTAGTAGCGCCCCACCCTCACAGTCCAGTAGTGAGGAGGGTGGGGTGTTACAGGTAGCCATAGAAGTTGTATGGCTCAGATACTTGAAGATAGACTTAGATATGATTTCTGGTTTGCCCAAAATAATTTGGTGCAGTAGCAAACTCGAAGAAACCATAAGTCCATAAGGCAAGTAAACACAATAGAGCCCAAGTACTACCTAATACGAGAAATCGTATAACGAGGAGAAGTTGTTGCCGCTTAGATTGCATCAAGTGATAACCTGGAAGATCCTTTCACTAAGGATCTTAAGGCAAGAGCTTTTGATGGGCATGTTGAAGGGTTGAATCAGATGTATGGCAGCAGATATGGCAGCTTAGTCTTTTAGTATAAGTGGGAGATTGCTAGGATGTATACTAAAAGCCTAGCTTTTGGTATAAACATTTATCTAGAAATAAGAATCACATTGGTCAAATGTCTACATTTATGATAAATGTAGTTGTTCAATTAATTTATATTGTAGATAACATGGTATGTGGTGTCACACACAGAGGATCATGTTATCAGTACCTTATAAATTATAAACAGTAGCTCACGATCAAGATGGAAAGGAACAAACCATTGGAAGATCGTAGTGTAATTAGGTATTAGTTTGTCTTAACTATATAATTACTCTAGTACACTTAGAGTATATTGAGTAGGACCATTAGAGGTCGTTTCTTTTATACTGACTTTATAATGGAACAAAGACCTCAGTTATTATGGAAGTGTGTGCTCTTAATCCTAATATAATAACAAGCACATATATTTGATATTTATTTCTTTAATTTATCAATGGGTGAGATTTAGTTCGATAAATCAATAAGCCCGATAAGTTGGGAAATGATATCACTTATAGTGTGTGTTGTTGATTATAGAAGGAAATTGTGTCCTAGTGATCTAGGTTGATAATGTCCCCAAGAGGAGCAAATAAGGATTGTCCCTATCGTAGCCTCTTGTATATAGAGATTTATACTTACCACATACCCACCTTCTTACCCATCCTAATGGGGTCGGCCAAGCTAGCTTGGAACCCAAGCTAGGGCCGGCCAAGACCAAGTGGATGAGCCAAGTTGGTGGCCGGCCAAAGCTTGGGTCCCAAGCTTAGGTGGCCGACCACTAGAATATTAAAAAGGATTTTTATTAAAATTATTTCTTATGTGGATATCATGATTTTAAAAAATAGTTTAAAATTTAAATCTTTCCTTTTATAACTTTCTACAAAAGATTAAGAAAAGATTTGAAATGTTTCCTTATTTGTAGATTGAAAGGAGATTTTAATTTTGAGAAAACTTTCCCTTTTAACCATGATCATAATTTAAAAGAGAGTTTTAAAAATTAAATATTCTCTTTTATTAGTTTCTACAAAAGATTAAGAAAAGATTTGATATCTTTCCTTATTTGTAGATTGAAAAGATATTTTAATTTTTAGAGATAACTTTCCTTTTTGAAAATTATCCACATGTTTAAAAGAATGATTTTAATTTATAAAATTTCTTTTTACAAACCACCATGAAGGGAAAAATTATTGGAGAATTTTTTTTATAAATTTTCGGAAACAAATTAGGAAGTTTAATTTTTGTTTTAATTTGGGGAAATAAGTGGCCGACCATGTAATAATAGAAAAGAAAATTATTTTTAATTAAATAATTTTTCCTTTTTCATGGAAAATGAATTAAGGAAGTTTTTTATTAAAATTTCCTTATTTGCCAAGACCAAGGATTATAAAAGAGTGGGTAGAGGTGCCTTCAATGGGTGTGAACTCTATTCTATTTTTCTCTCCCTCTTTTTCTTGGTGTGGCTAGCCCTTCAAGTTCTTCTCTTCTCCTTTTTCTTTCTTCTCCTTGGTGGTTGAATCTCTTCAACCTTTGAAGCTTGGAAGGTGGCCGTATCTTGCTTGGAGAAGGAGGAAAAGGAGGCTTTATTTCTAGCATCCCTTGGAGCATGGTGGTGGTGGCCGGACCTTTATTTCTCATGGAGAATTCTTGGTGGCTGAATCTAGCTTGGAGAAGAAGGAGCTTGGTGGTTCTCATCTCTGAAGATCGTTTCCCACACAACGTCCGAGATTAGAAGAGGAATACGGTAGAAGATCAAGAGCTTATTTTTGCTTACAAAGAAAGGTATAACTAGTAATTATTTTCCGCATCATACTAGTTTTCTTTGTATAGCTATTTTGGGAAATATCAAACACAAGAGGCATATGATTCTAGAGTTTTTTGGATTTGTTTCAAATTTGTGTTTCTTTTGTTTTATTTTTCGAATTTGTGATTCGATTGTTCTTTTTGGTTAAACCTAGAGTTATTTATGGAAATTAAATATTAGCTTTCCTTAAAAGGTTTTGTCTAGGCGGTGGTGGTTGCTCCCATATCCAAGAAGGCCATGTGCCTTGCCATGCAGTCCTGGAAGCCAATTTTGGAAATTAATATTTAATGGAATTAATAACATAGGTGGATTTGAATCAATAGTGTTAAGTTCTGATTGCGATTCAAATCTAAACCATTAAGAACAGATAAGTTAAATTTGGAATCAATGATGTTAAGTTCCGTCTATGATTCCTAATTTAACTTCTAAAGAACACAATAGGTTATTTAAGGAAAGGTTCGACACTTGTATAAAAATTTTTGTACAGTGGAACCGGTACATTTTCCTAGGACTAACCAACAATTGGTATCAGAGCTAGGGTTTGCCTCTGTGTGTTTGGTTTTCAAATTAGGTTATGCATATGTCATACATAATTTAGGCAGGATAATAGTAGGATGTGCTAACTTTGTGGTTGCAGGCTCCAACTATTATGGCATATAAATGTTGTGTGTGATTGGACCCTTGGACATGTCAAGGGCATTATTTTTTGTGTACATGATTGTTTGTAACTAATACAGCAAGAGCTATATTAGCCCTAGGATTTTAGAATTTTATTTTCGATCTAGATTACATGTACATTCCCTCGTGGAATATAGGATCGATATATGTAAAATTCTATTTTTGTCGCGGATCGAATTCTTGCGAGGCATGGAACTTTTGGAGCACCAAAGGAACAACGGAATAAGAAGCAAGATGGATACAACAATTCGACCCGATGGCGGTGGCTAAAGATGGCAGCAGCTAGGGTTGGAGCACATGGAGGACAGTAACAGGAAAAGGCCATAATAGTTGGAAAATAATTTCCATATTTATTGCTTTTATTTACTATGATGTGTATATATGCATGTGATGTATGCTAGGATAACTTAAAATTCCTCACTTTAGATAACTAAGTGGGAGAGGGATTTATTTTAATAAATTCCACGGTCTCCATTACTGGTTTTTAAGTGATGCAAACAAACTTGCGTGTTCGCTCTGAGTGCCTTCCTCCAAATCAGATGAGTTTGTTTGCGGATCACTAGATCAAACTTCCATTTAGGATGACTATAGGAAATTAATTAAGAGCGTGTGATCTTCCCCATCGGAAAGGGCATAATCTTTTTAATGGACTTAGTGTCAAGTAATGGTATACACTTAGGCACGTCTAATAGTATCCTCCCTATCGGAGTCACTGCTATTATTTTTGTGACCGAAGAAAACCAACTATTAATTTGTCATAAAGATAAGTTGACAAGATAATAAATTTAAAACCCCCTCTTACAAATGTTGAGATTTTGTATACGTCTACACTATCATGGCATACAAAATTCACGGTGTATGAGGTAATTTTATTTGTCAAGATGACAAGAAAATAAAATTAATGGGAAAAACTCCTCTTACAAATGTTTGGTTTTGTATACGTCCAAACTATCGTGGCATACAAAATTCACGGTGTTTGAGGAAATTTTATTTGTCATAAAGACTTATTGACAAGATAATTAATGGGTAAAACCCTCCTCTTACAAATGTTCAATTTTGTATACGTCCACACTATCGTGGCATGTAAAATTTACGGTGTTTGAGGTGTTGATGAATTTAAATAATATTGTTTGAGGAATCAATGTTATTTTAAATTCAAAAGTTTTGACCAAATATTTGATCAAAGATAGATCAACTATTAATTTTATTTGTCATAAAATAAAGTTGACAAGATAATAAAATTAATGGATAAAATCTCCTCTTTGATTTTGTATACGTCCACACTATCGTGGCATACAACATTCATGGGGATTTTAAGGAGTTGGTCTTGACCAAATATTTTTGTGATTCTTAGGATTTAAAATGTTTGGCAATCCCCTAGTTGTTATACTATAGAATAGACTTAGTAGTCCCAATTATAATGATTGGAAATAGGACTTGGACATTAAGGTAGACTGTCCTCTTAAAAACTAAGAACAAAATAGGTGTATTTCATTCATTAGTTAATACATGATTAGTGGTGTTATCTACCGGTACTTGGTGTGTAGAAATGGGAGCCACTAATCATGTCTACAATTCATTGCAGAGGTTCCAGGAAACCCGATAACTATATGAAGGGGAAGTCACCGTCTACATGGGCACTGCTGCAAAAGTGGTAGCTGTTGCAGTGGGAGATGCTTATCCTCTGATAGGAATAAAATATGGATTTTAAGAAATTATCTTTACGTACCAAGTTTAGAAAAATTTAATTTCAGTTTCTAAACTATTGAAGAATAGATATTCTATCTATTTTGATAACAAACTTGTTATCAAGAAAATAGGAAAGATATCTATTCTGGTGCATTGGTTGACAATTTATAAATCCATTAACTCCCACGATGCAATAAATGGAAATTAGTAACACATCTTCTAACTTTAAGAGAAAGCAACCTTCGAAAATGAACCAATCACATCCTTGGCAGTCTAAGGCTAGGTTATATTAACTTGAGTAGGATTCAAAGGATAATAATCAATGAACTCTTGGGTTCATTGGTAGTGGAAATCTTTCCAACCTGCGAGTCTTACTTGGAAGGAGAAATAATCAAGAAGCTTTTAAGTCTAAGGGGTATAGAGCCGAGGATGTGTTGGAATTGGTTCATTCTGATTTGTGTGGTCCTATGACTATCCAGGCAAGAGGTTGTTTTGAATATTTCGTCTCTTTTATAGACGACTATTCGAGATAAGGATACATTTACTTAACACGTCACAAGTCTAAGTGCTTTGATTAATTCAAAGAGTACTAGGCTGATGTGGAGTAACATCAAAGTAAAAGTATCAATACACTACGGTGAAATTGTAATAACGAGTACCTCTTAGGAGAGTTTAGGAGTCACTTATCAGAAGTCGGGATTTAATCCCATCTAACTGCACCTGGTACACCCCAACAGAATGGTGTAGTAGAAAGAAGGTATAAGGCTCTTATGGAATAATAAGATTGATGATGAGTTATTCAGAAAATTACCAAATTCGTTTTAAGGATATATACTGGAAACGGAAGTGAACATAGTACCTTCTAAGTCAGAACTCTCTACTGTCATAGAATTGCAGAATGGACGTAAGCCTAGTTTGAAGCATATTCGGATTTGGGGGGTCTAGCACATGAGAGACATTGATAAGTTGGACATGAGTTGACTTGTTTGTGAGTTATCCTATAAAAATGAAAAGAGGTTTATAGTCTTTAAAATCAGAAGGTCATTGTTGGCACGAATGCTCGATTTTAGAAAAGGACTATACTATGAACCATAAGCCCATAAGTAAATTTGTTCTTAAGAAAAGGACACATCTAATCTAGTGCCAATTGTACAAGATGAAATATAACAATAAACTACAACACGTATCACAATTGATACACAATTATAGACAGTACCTCATCGTAGTGGGAGGGTTGTCAAACAACCTAAAAGATTCATGTTTTGGGAGAGTCTTTGGACTTGATCCCAAATGAACATGAGCCTGATCTCGGACACATGATGAAGCACTCCAAGATAATGATGCAACATCTTGGCAAAGAGCAATGAATATAGATATTCTGGAAGCTTGTAGAACCACCAGATGGTGAAAAAGCCATTGGGTGAAAATAAGTCTACAATAAGAAAAGAGGGATAGACAGGAAAGTAGAAATTTTCAAAGCATGGCTTGTTGAAAAAGGAAACTTTTTACCGGTAGCCATGCTTAAGTCTATCCAGATTCTTTTATCTATGAGATTTAGCAAGTGGATGTTAAGACAACTTTCCTTAATGGAAGTCTTAAAGAAAATATCCATATAAAGAAACCAGAAGGGTTCATTGCAAAGAGCAAAGAACATCTTGTGTGTAAGCTCAATCAGTCTATGGACTGAAGTAAAGCTTCAAGGTCTTGGTACATCCGGTTTAATAAAGTAATCCAGACCTATGGATTTATTTTATAACCGAATGAGTTTTGTGTATACAAGAAGTGTGATGGAAACGTGGCGGTATTTCTTGGACTATACGTAGATAATATTTTTGGTGGTTGGAAACAATATTAAAGAGTTGTCAGAAGTAAGGGTATGGTTGTCCAAACAATTCGATATGAAGGACTTGGTAGAATCCATATATTCTTGAGATCAAAGGGATCGCAAGAAAAGAATATATTTTACTTATCCCAAGCTTCATATATCGAAACAATCCTTTCTCGTTTTAAGCATGCAAAACTTCAAGAAAGGTTTCTTACCTTTTCAGCATGGAGTAACTTTATCTAAAAGAGATGTCTCTAAAGACATCAAAGCAGATAAAGGACATGAAAGCAAGTTCCTTATGCTTCGGCTATTGGAAAGCCTAATGTATGCTATGCACTAGATCGGATATCTGTTTTACCGTGGGCATGGTTAGCATATAATCAAAGTAACCCTGGACAAGGACATTGGTCTGCGGTAAAGCATATATTGAAGTACCTAAGATGCACTAGAGATTATATGCTAGCTTACAAGGCAGATAACTTGTTCCCTGTGGGTTGCATGGATTTTGACATCCAATCAGATAGGGACAATAGTAAGTCGACCTCGGGGTTTTGTGTTTACTTTAGGAGGTAAAGTCATAACTATGGAAGAGTGATAAGCATAGGTACTTTTTCGGACTCCACCACAGAAGTTGAGTATATGGCAGCCTCTGAGGTAGCCATAGAAGTTGTATGGCTCAGATACTTCAAGATAGACTTAGATATGATTTCTAGTTTGCCCAAAATAATTTGGTGCAGTAGCAAACTCGAAGAAACCATAAGTCCATAAGGCAAGTAAACACAATAGAGCGCAAGTACTACCTAATACGAGAAATCGTATAACGAGGAGAAGTTGTTGCCGCTTATATTGCATCAAGTGATAACCTGGAAGATCCTTTCTCTAAGGATCTTAAGGCAAGAGCTTTTGATGGGCATGTTGAAGGGTTGAATCAGATGTATGACAACAGATATGGCAGCTTAGTCTTTTAGTATAAGTGGGAGATTGTTAGGATGTATACTAAAAGCCTAGCTTTTGGTATAAACATTTATCTAGAAATAAGAATCACATTGGTCAAATGTCTACATTTATGATAAATGTAGTTGTTCAATTAATTTATATTGTAGATAACACGGTGTGTGGTGTCACACACAGAGGATCATGTTATCAGTACCTTATAAATTATAAACAGTAGCTCACGATCAAGATGGAAAGGAACAAACCATTGGAAGATCGTAGTGTAATTAGGTATTAGTTTGTCTTAACTCTATAATTACTCTAGTACACTTAGAGTATATTGAGTAGGACCATTAGAGGTCGTTTCTTTTATATTGACTTTATAATGGAACAAAGACCTCAGTTATTATGGAAGTGTGTGCTCTTAATCCTAATATAATAACAAGCACATATATTTGATATTTATTTCTTTAATTTATCAATGGGTGAGATTTAGTTCGATAAATCAATAAGCTTGATAAGTTGGGAAATGATATCACTTATAGTGTGTGTTGTTGATTATAGAAGGAAACTGTGTCCTAGTGATCTAGGTTGATAATGTCCCCAAGGGGAGCAAATAAGGATTGTCCCTATCGTAGCCTCTTGTATATAGAGATTTATACTCACCACATACCCACCTTCTTACCCATCCTAATGGGGCCAGCGAAGCTACCTTGGAACCCAAAGGCCGGCCAAGACCAAGTGGATGAGCCAAGTTGGTGGCCGGCCAAAGCTTGGGTCCCAAGCTTAGGTGGCCGGCCACTAGAATATTAAAAAGGATTTTTATTAAAATTATTTCTTATGTGGATATCATGGTTTTAAAAAATAGTTTAAAATTTAAATCTTTCCTTTTATAGCTTTCTACAAAAGATTAAGAAAAGATTTGAAATGTTTCCTTATTTGTAGATTGAAAGAAGATTTTAATTTTGAGAAAACTTTCCCTTTTAACCATGATCATAATTTAAAAGTGATTTTTAAAAATTAAATATTCTCTTTTATTAGTTTCTACAAAATATTAAGAAAAGATTTGATACCTTTCCTTATTTGTAGATTGAAAAGAGATTTTAATTTTTAGAGATAACTTTCCTTTTTGAAAATTATCCACATGTTTAAAAGAAAGATTTTAATTTATGAAATTTCCTTGTTACACACCACCATGAAGGGAAAAATTATTGGAGAATTTTTTTTATATATTTTCGGAAATAAATTAGGAAGTTTAATTTTTGTTTTAATTAAAACTCTCCTTGTTTTGGGGAAATAAGTGGCCGACCATGTAATAATAGAAAAGAAAATTATTTTTAATTAAATAATTTTTCCTTTTTCATGGCAAAGGAATTAAGGAAGTTTTTTATTAAAATTTCCTTATTTGCCAAGACCAAGGATTATAAAAGAGGGGGTAGAGGTGCCTTCAATGGGTGTGAGCCTAGTCTGAAGTATATTCGGATTTAGGTGGTCTAGCACATGAGAGACATTGATAAGTTGGACATGAGTTCACTTGTTTGTGAGTTATCCTTGAAAAATGAAAAGAGGTTTATAGTCTTTAAAATCGGAAGGTCATTGTTAGCACCTGTAACGACCCAATTTTCCTCAATTAAAGCCCTAAAAGTAATTTAAAAATATTTAAAAATGCTATAGAAATATTCTAGGGATTTTTAGAAATTTTAGAGTATTTTTATGTAATTTTTGGAGGTCGTTTGATATTTTTACTAAACGAAGGAAGTTTCGACAAAAAAATGTCCAAGCCGAGAATTGAACCCATGACCTTTGACTCGGTCAAAACCCGGCTAACCAGGTGTGCAAACGGATTTTTCTGTTTAGAAAATGTAGCGAATTTATTTAAGATAGTTAACAGAATATTATAAAAGGGATAAGTTGATGTTGGATTTGTTTGTTTAGAAAAAGTAGCAAATTTATTTAAGATAATTAAAAGAATATTGGATTATAAAAGGGATAAGTTGATGTTGGATTTGTTTGTTTAGAAATAGTAGCAAATTTATTTAAGATAATTAACAGAATATTGGATTATAAAAGGGATAAGTTGATGTTTGATTTGTTTGTTTAGAAAAAGTAGCAAATTTATTTAAGATAATTAACAGAATATTGGATTATAAAAGGGGATAAGTTGATGCTCTGTTTTCCCGTTACTTAAACCATTCTCTCCTTCTCTTCTGCGTACGATGGCGGAGCTCGGGCAGAAAATGAATGGGAGTTAGGGTATCATCTCCGACGGTCGGCCAAGGTCCTAGATGCCCTTTTTGTTCGGTTGTGAGTCCAAGAATCAAGGTAAGTGCTTCTCACCTGCAGTAGGAGTAGTTTCGGACCTTTGTTCTTCTTGAATTCGAAGTATAAGAAGCGCTTATAGTGCAGATTTTTAACTAAGCCTATAGTGCAGATTTTAATTAAGCTTATAATGTAGATTTTTATGTAGAGCTTATATTGCAGATTTTAATTAAGCGTTTATAGTGCAGATTTTTAATTAAGCCTATAGTGCAGATTTTAATTAAGCTTATAATGCAGATTTTTATGTAGAGCTTATATTGTAGATTTTAATTAAGCACTTATAGTGTAGATTTTTAATTAAGCCTATAGTACAGATTTTAATTAAGCTTATAGTGCAGATTTTTATGTAGGCTTATAGTGCAGATTTTAATTAACCTTATAGTGCAGATTTTTTTTTTTTTGTTTGCATAGTATGCAGAAATAGTGTAGCATAGAATGTAGAATCTTGATTAGAATAGTATGCAGAATTTTGATTAGCATAGTATGCAGATTTTTGTTTATGCATTTCAAAGTTAGAATTTGTTTAAACATTTCACTTTTTAAAGAAGCATTCTTTTATTAGAGGTATTAACAAATATAAGAAAGATAAAGAAAAGAAAGAAAAAGGCCAAGGCCTTAAGTAGATCCCAAAGTCAAGACTTTAGGGATTTTGGCACACAAGGTGTTCGTTAAAATGCCGAGGCATTATATAATAGAAGTATTAAAAGATAACAAGTATTTTACTTTTATCAGTGGCACTGTACTGGACTCTCAGTAGTCCTTGGGCTGAGCTCCCATAGTCGGTCCCTAGGTTTAGATAACCTAGTATGCAGGACTCTCAGTAGTCCTTGGGCTGGGCTCCCATAGTCGGTCCCTAGGTTTAGATAACCTAGTAACCCTACTAGATTCGGGACCAGCTATCTTAGGTCTAGTTAGGGATGCGCGCATAGCAAGTACAGTTGTCGGGCCCAAGAAGAAGTTGATTATTATTTTGAAGTATTATAAGTATAAGTTTTTGAACAAAAGAAATAAGTTTCACATAAGTATAAAAGTATAAAAGAATAAGCTTAGAACAAATGAATTAAGTTTCACTTTGTTTCAGAATCAGCAAGTTTAGTTCCCTTTTATGCTAGCATGTTATTTATATTAGCTTACTGTTCCTTGCTATTAGAAGAGCATGAGTAGCTTTACATGTTTCGCACTTCAGTATGTTTGTTTATTCACTAGTAGATGAGCATGAGTAGATTTAATTTTGAGCATTCAGTTTTAGATTTCTGTATACATGCATATTCATGTTTTTGTGAGTTAGATAGCGCTTACTTAGCAAATTTTGCTTATAGTTGCATTTCCTCTTACTACAGATAAAGGAAAGGAAAAGTTATAGCAAAGGAAGGCGACAAGGAGGTGCGGATGGATGTGTGATGCCTGGACTATAGAAGCCTTGGGACCTAGCATAAGAATTTATTAAGATTGCCATTTATTAAGAATGTATTAGATGAGTCATTTAGTTTTCCGCTGCTAGTTAATTGCATTTTTAGAGAGTTTATGTATTGATCTCATGTGAACAACTCTAATTAAGTAAAGTTAGTAGTCCAGTAGCGCTCCGCCCTCATAGACTAGTAGCGAGGAGGGTGGGGTGTTACAGTTGGTATCAGAGCAGTTCCTATTCTCCAACATCACACATCAGCACCAACCTTGCCGTCTTCAAGTAAGAAAGTATTTAATTTTTAGTATGCTTTTCTTTATTCTTTACAGTAAAGAGAAATCCTTAGAAGTATTAGATTATATGTACAGAATAGAGAGATGTTTAGAAGTGCTTATAAAGTTAAGAATTCTACTTAGTTTCTTTTACATAACAAGATGTGTTCTGGGATGGTGGTATGATCCGGGGACCTAAGCCCGGTGAGCACGCCAGAATCAAACAAGATGTGTTCTGGGATGGTGGTATGATCCGGGGACCTAAGCCCGGTGAGCGCGCCAGAATCAAACAAGATATGTTCTGGGATGGTGGTATGATCTGGGGACCTAAGCCCAGTGAGCGCGCCAGAATCAAATAAGATATGTTCTGGGATGGTGGTATGATCCGGGGACCTAAGCCCGATGAGCGCGCCAGAATAAAGGGGAACTCCGGTCCTAAGTTCGGACCCCTACCAACCTAGCGCTAGAATAGTTGTCTGATCAACAACTTATGTTACAGTACTACTAAGTACAACCAGACCACCACAATAGTATGTTTATAAGTATGCATGCAAGTATGTTCAAGTCATGTTATGTTTATATTTACGTTTATGTTTAGGTCTACGTTATGTTCATGTTATGTTTTTGCCTATGCATATGGGCATGCTTGTGATCGAGTCTATCATTATGTTTATTTCATCTACCATGCTTACATTTATGATGTTATGCTTATGTCACTGCCAATGCTTATGTTCATTGTATGTAGGTTAGGAGGACCTAAGATACCTTTGATAGGGTTTTCCTTAGTACATTAGATTATGGACACTAACTAATGCATGTACAAGGTAGAGAACGTGCTATAGAATTATTCTATGTTCGAGGACGAACTTTTTATAAGGTATGGGGAGTTGTAACGACCTAATTTTCCTCAATGAGAGCCCTAAAAGTAATTTAAAATATTTTAAAATGCTATAGAAAAATATTCTAGTGATTTTTAGAAATTTTTAGAGTATTTTTATGTAATTTTTGGAGGTCGTTTGATATTTTTACTAAACGAAGGAAGTTTTGACAAAAAAATGTCCAAGCCGAGAATTGAACCCATGACCTTTGACTCGGTTAAAACCCGGCTGACCAGGTGTGCAAACGGATTTTTCTGTTTAGAAAAGGTAGCGAATTTATTTAAGATAGTTAACAGAATATTATAAAAGGGATAAGTTGATGTTGGATTTGTTTGTTTAGAAAAAGTAGCAAATTTATTTAAGATAATTAACAGAATATTGGATTATAAAAGGGATAAGTTGATGTTGGATTTGTTTGTTTAGAAAAAGTAGCAAATTTATTTAAGATAATTAACAGAATATTGGATTATAAAAGGGATAAGTTGATATTGAATTTGTTTGTTTAGAAAAAGTAGCAAATTTATTTAAGATAATTAACAGAATATTGGATTATAAAAGGGGATAAGTTGATGCTCTGTTTTCCCGTGACTTAAACCATTCTCTCCTTCTCTTCTGCTGTAACGCCCGAAAATTCTCAAAACTATTTTAGAAATATAGTATGATTTTTCTGGAATTTTTAGATATTTTTCCGGAATTTTTAGAGTAGCGAAAGTAGCAAAAATAAATAGAAAACGAAAACGGCCTAAGCGGGGATTGAACCCGAGACCTATGGCTTAGGGATAATGCTAGTAACCAGTTGAACCCAGCAGGGTCGTGCTGAAAGGAAAGGGAAACATTTATATTTAAGTTTAAGTTGGGCCGAAATACCCACTTGATATAAATAGAAAATTTAAGTGGGATTTGGTTTATTTTTGTGTTGGTTCGGCAACTTCTCCTTCACCCTAACCTCACTGACGCCACCTCTCCCTCTCCTCCTTCTCTCGGCGCCAACCACAAGGAAGACCTAGGGTTCTCTCCCTAGGGCCCCAAGGACATCTTCCGGCGATAACTCCGGCACGAGGACGCTCTCCTTCGCGAGGGGAACGCTTAGACGCGAGAAGATCGTCGAGAAGTCGTCTCCACCGGAATTCTAGCGAATAGAATTGTAAGGAAATTAGCGTACGAGGTAAGAAACCCCTCACCTGCAGTATAAGTAGCTCCGTTTGGTTTTATACGCACTAGTTTAGCTATATGCTGTTTTTATCGACGCATAGGGTGAATTTGACCCTCCTCGCAGATTTAGGGATTTAGTGAGTACTTCTAGATGGGCCGGACACGTATTCCCTCTTCAGTGGGGGTTCCTAGACATTGTCGGGTGCCTAGAAGTGGTCTCCCTAATAGAGGGGAGAGTTGGGGCACACTAGGTGTTCGATAAAATAGCTAGTTAAGTTAAAATGTAAATTAGGCATTTTAAATAGCTCAGTTAAATGCATTAGAAGCATTTAAATTAGTAAATCAGTTTAGTTTAGTTTATATGGGACTATGGTCCAATGGGTGGGCTCCCACAGTCGCCTCTAGGTTCAGACAACCTAGCTCTAGGTTCAGATAACCTAGAAACAGCAAGTTAAAACAGTTAGCTATATTCAGTATTTTATTTTCAGTGGCACTGTACTGGATCAGATATCCATTGGGTTGGACTCCCACAGTCGTCCCTAAGTTTAGATAACCTAGTTAACCCTACTAAATTCGGGACTTGCAAACCCGGGTCTAGTTAGGGATGCGCGCACAACAAGTACAGTTGCCGGGCCCAAACAACATGATTATGTATTTTCACTTATTATGAATTAGTTTTCAAAGCTCAAATTAGTTATGTTAGTTGAGTTGGAATTCAGTATCAGTTTAGCTACAGTTTAGCCTATTATATGATCAGTTCAGTGATCTTTATTGATTCATATGATTAGTTGCCATGCCATGTTCAGTATGCATGTTCAGTTATTTCAGTTTATGCTTGCAACCATAGTATGCCATGCCAGTACATGTTTTCAAATAACATTCTTTAAAAGCATGTTTGCATCGTTGCATGTTTTAGTGAGGTAGTTGGTTTCTTACTAAGCTTTAAGCTTACAGATTCTATTTTCCTTATACTGTAGATAAAGGTAAGGGAAAAATGGACTAGCAGAGGAAGCTGGAGGCCAATGCAGAGATGGTGTGTGTGGGCAGGAACTTGGAGTAGAGATCTTAGGGAACCTTAGCAAGCTTTGTTTCAAACATTAGAACTTTTCAGTGTTTTTATCATCTTGCACTTTAGTATGTTAATCGCTATGAATTAGTTAACTATGCACCTCATTATGCTTAGAACCCCTCTTTTATGTGGTTAGAATGTTAGTTGTTGTCGTTAGAGTGTTTCCTAGTCATTTTAGTACTTGTAATGTGATTGGGGCATGAAACAGTGCTGAAATCAAACCTTTGGCACGGAATCAGAAACTCGAATCGATCAGTTGATCGATTCGAGAGTTTCCAATCGATCGAAGGATCGACTGGGCACCTGGTTTCGCGAACAGTAGGTGAACAGAAGGCTCTGGGATCGATCACTGGATCGATTGATCAGTCTGGATCGATCAGCTGATCGATCCAGAATATTGCCCGAGCACAGTAGCGTGCTGGATCGATCCAACCTATGTTCCGCATACAATAGCCAGCTGGATCGATCACTGGATCGATCCGACTATTCCAATCAATCCGTGGATCGATTGGGAGGTCTGGTATCAGTGGGGGAGTGTCTAAGTTCAGTTCCTTGGCCATGGGGAAGGTAAAACATGTTATGAGTAGTTAGTTTACCTCCCTTAGCATGTATAGAACCAAGAAATGTTAGTAGTTTAGTAAAATTTTAATTAGTCCAGCTTCCGCATATGTCTTTAGTAATGGTCAGGGAATAGTGTAGCACAGCATAACTGTAGCGATCGGCCTTACAGCTCAGTTAGTAGAAGGCGGGTCGTTACAGAGTGGTATCAGAGCAGTTTCCATACTTCCTACACACACATCAGCATTGAACCTGCAGCTTCCAAGTAAGAATACCTCTACTTTATTTATACTTTCTGTTTCCTTGTTATAGTTCATGTTTATAAATAGACTGCTGCATGATAGTATGTGATAGTATATAACATGATAACGATAGTTATACAATTATGATTGTAATGGTTATTCATGTTCTGTCCTCTACGTCTTTAGCAATGGCACGAGGACGCCCAGCTAGAAGGGCACTAGCTACTGAGCCCCAGCAAACTAGTGGCTCAGTTACAACAGCAGCTAGCTGAACAGCAACAAGAAATAGCCACCTTAAAGGCTAATCATCGAGTACCCCCACAGTCACCCCGGAACCGAATCTGACCTACAGCGCCAGCGCCAGCACCAGTACCAGCACCAGCGGTCCCAGCAGGTGAGCCAAGAAAGGAAGCCTATCCGATCCAGTGGCGTGAGTCAAGCCAGAGAACAATGGAGAGCACGATGGAGCTTCGTGGCCAGAACAGAGAAGGTGAAGTGTGCCTCCTTCTGCCTGACAGAGACGCACGCATGTGGTGGGAAAGAATCGAGCGGCGCCAGTGAACCGGATGTCATGGGTGACTTGAGAAAGAATTCTTCGAGGAGTTCTTTCACATACGGGTTACGAACCGCCACTACGACGAGTTCACCGAGTTTCTTCAGGGCAACCTTTCGGTTGAGGAAGCCGTGAAGAAATTCAATAGGTTGGCTCGTCTATGCCCGGAGCTAGTCGGCATAGAGAAGGAACGAATCCGGTTGATGCTCAAGATGCCGAGGTGAACGTGGCTGGTGGCATACATAAGCCACAAACCATAGAGGAGTTAGTGAGCGGTGCCTTGACCACAGAGCATTAAGCAGCAGAAGCAAGTCTCCTCGAGTTCAAAGGCCAAGGAAACCCTCACACTCAAAAACAGCAAGGTCACAGCTCTAACTGGAAAGGGAACTCCAACAGCAAGCGCAAATCAGGGAGTGACCCGAAAGGAGGACCATCTAGCAAGCGACACAGTTATCCAAAGTGTGCTACTTGTGGGAAATTCCACCCAGGGGTTTGTCGCAAGGGCACACGAGGATGCTTTGAATGTGGACAAGAAGGGCACATGGCCAAGCAGTGCCCGAACAAGATCGGTCTTCCTCAGCCACAGCAGATTCAGCGACTCAGTTATATCAGATGCAGGCCACTCTAGAAGGTCCACTTATCAGCCAGGGCAGATTAGAAGCCCCTCCAGCTATGGCGAATGCGAGGATCTACTCACTCACCAGAGAGGACGTAGCCAATGCCTCGACAGTTGTCACAGGTCAGATTAACATTTTTCAGTATAGTGCTACTGTTCTATTTGATACTGGGGCAACCCATTCATATATAGCCAGGATATTCTCCGAAAAGTTAGAAATACCCTCAGAGGTACTCAGTGGTCAGTTTATGACGGCACTACCTTCAGGAGAGATCATGGCATCCTCAATTATAGCAGACAGAGAGCTCTTTTGTGATCTGATAGTGCTAGAGATGACCGACTATGACGTGATCTTTGGAATGGACTTTCTGATCAGATACGGTGCTACCATAGAGTGCCATAAACAGAAAGTCATCTTCCAACCTGAAGCGGCACTGCAGTTTGAATACAGCGGAGAACCAAAGAGAAAGGCAAAGAAGTTTCTCTCAGCTATGAAAGCACAGAAGCTACTAGATTCAGAGAGTATTTAGATAAGTTTGTTATTGTGTTTATCGATGACATCCTTATCTACTCAGGAACTCAGGAAGAACACGCAGAGCACCTGAGAACAGTAAAACCAGCTATACGCCAAGTTCACGAAATGTGAATTTTGGCTAGATCAGGTGTCCTTCCTGGGTCATATCATCTCGAAGGATGGTATTATGGTAGATCCCAGCAAGATAGAAGCAGTAAGTAACTGGAAGAGACCTAAGAACGCCAGCGAAATCAGGAGCTTTCTGGGATTAGCAGGATATTACAGGAAGTTTGTAAAGGACTTCTCCGTGATAGCCTCCCAATGACTCTTACCGAAAGAAAGCAGAAATTTCGGTGGGACGGAGGACTGCGAGAAAATGAGCTAAAAGGAGATTGACCGCTCCCATTTGGCTCTACCGGACAACACGGCTTTGACATCTATAGTGATGCCTCTAAGTTGGGACTAGGAGCGATCTGATGCAAAGCGGCAAGGTGATCGCTATGCCTCCAGACAACTCAAGGATTATGAGAAGAATTACCCTACTCATGACCTTGAGCTTGCAGCAGTAGTGTTCGCTCTCAAAATTTGGAGACATTACTTATATGGAGCTCAGTGCAGAGTGTATACTGATCATCAAAATCTGAAGTACTTCTTCACTCAGAAGGATCTGAACATGCGACAGCGCAGATGGCTTGAGCTGGTCAAAGACTACGAAATAGATATCCTCTACCATCCAGGGAAAGCCAATAAGGTGGCCGACGCACTTAGCAGAAAATCCAGTGCTACCTTATTATCTCTTACAGCCATGTCACCGCCCCTACAGAAGGAGATCGTAGATTTTGGTCTTGAACTCATCGTTGGACAGCTCTCTACTATGACCTTAGGGTCTACCTTACTTGGTGATGTTCAGTCAGCTCAGGAGCAGGACCCTGAAATTCAAAAAATCAAGCAAGGGCTAGCAGAATCAGAAAGTAGAGAATTCAGAGTGTCCGATAGCGGGGTGCTG
Source organism: Zingiber officinale (assembly GCF_018446385.1). Taxonomy (NCBI): domain Eukaryota; kingdom Viridiplantae; phylum Streptophyta; class Magnoliopsida; order Zingiberales; family Zingiberaceae; genus Zingiber; species Zingiber officinale. Next base: position 69,885,619 of record NC_055998.1, read on the forward strand.
TATTTTGGTGACAGACTCTGTGTTCCAGATCAGGAGGAGCTACGGAGACAGATTTTAGATGAGGCTCACAAGACTCCATATGCGATGCATCCAGGTTCCACCAAAATGTATCAAGACCTGAAGAACCATATTTGGTGGCCCGGGATATGTTAGCATCTGCCTCACCTGTCAGAGGGTCAAGGCGGAACATCAGTGACCAGGAGGAGTTCTGCAGCCTATACAGATTCAGAATGGAAGTGGGAGGATATCTCTATGGATTTCATAGTGGGACTGCCTAGAACCACGAATGGTTTTAACGCCATCTGGGTAATAGTTGGGGTTGACTAAATCAGCCCACTTCTTAGCTATCAAGATATCCTACTCCATGGAACAGCCGTAGTTGTATCTCAAGGAGATCGTCGGACTACATGGAGTCCCACGAACCATCATATCAGACAGAGACAGTAGGTTCACATCACACTTCTGGGGGCACGAAGCTAAAGTTCAGCACAGCCTTCCATCCTCAGACGGATGGACAGACGGAGCGAGTACTCGAAGATATGCTCCGAGCATGTGCCCTAGATTTCAAGGAAGTTGGTGCAAATATCCGAGTCTAGCAGTTTTGCATACAACAGCTATCGTGCCACTATCGGTATGACACCTTATGAGGCTCTCTATGGAGGTGTAGATCTCCAATCTGCTGGTATGAGTGGTGAGCAGAAAGAACTAGAACTTCAGACAGACCTAGTAGCAGATACCACAGCAGCAGATCCGCCAGAGGATAGAGATAGCTCAGAGCCGCCAGAAGCTTAGAGTTTTCAGTTGGGGATACAGTGTTCCTCAGAGTAGCTCCCATGAAGGGAGTGATGCGTTTTGGGAAGAAGGGCAAACTTAGTCCCAGATATGTGGGACCATACCTTATCAGCAGAAGAGTGGGCAAGGTAGCATATGAGCTAGAGCTACCCCAGGAAATGTCAGCTGTCCACAACGTATTTCATGTCTCTATGCTGAAGGAGCATACCCCAGATGCCACCCAGGTGATCGAGCTCCAGTCGGTACAAATCGGCGAAGACCTCAGCTATGATAGTCGGCCTATTCAGATAATAGACCGAGCAGTTAAGAAATTTCGGAACAAGGAAGTACCATTAGTCAAACTTATTTGGCACAGTCACACAGCAGAAGAGACAACTTGGGAGACAGAAGCCAGCATGAGACAGAAGTACCCACAATTATTCTAAGTTCGAGGATGAACTTTTTATAAGGTATGGGGGATTATAACGCCCAAAAATTCTTAAAACTATTTTAGAAATATAGTATGATTTTTCTGGAATTTTTAGATATTTTTCCGGAATTTTTAGAATATCGGAAGTAGCAAAAATATATAGAAAACGAAAACGACCTAAGCGGGAATTGAACCCGAGTCCTATGGCTTAGGGATAATGCTAGTAACCAGTTGAACCCAGCAGGGCCGTGCAGAAAGGAAAGGGAAACATTTATATTTAAGTTTAAGTTGGGCCGAAATACCCACTTGATATAAATAGAAAATTTAAGTGGGGTTTGGTTTATTTTTGTGTTGGTTCGGCAACTTCTCCTTCACCCTAACCTCACCGACGCCACCTCTCCCTCTCCTCCTTCTCTCAGTGCCAACCACAAGGAAGACCTAGGGTTCTCTCCCTAGGGCCCCAAGGACATCTTCCAGCGATAACTCCGGCACGAGGACGCTCTCCTTCGCGAGGGGAACGCTTAGACGCGAGAAGATCGTCGAGAAGTCGTCTCCACCGGAATTCTAGCGAATAGAATTGTAAGGAAATTAGCGTACGAGGTAAGAAACCCCTCACCTGCAGTATAAGTAGCTCCGTTTGGTTTTATACGCACTAGTTTGGCTATATGCTGTTTTTATCGACTCATAGGGTGAATTTGACCCTCCTCGCAGATTTAGGGATTTAGTGAGTACTTCTAGATGGGCCGGACACGTATTCCCTCTTCAGTGGGGGTTCCTAGACGTTGTCGGGTGCCTAGAAGTGGTCTCCCTAATAGAGGGGAGAGTTGGGGCACACTAGGTGTTCGATAAAATAGCTAGTTAAGTTAAAATGTAAATTAGGCATTTTAAATAGCTCAGTTAAATGCATTAGAAGCATTTAAATCAGTAAATCAGTTTATTTTAGTTTATATGGGACTATGGTCCAATGGGTGGGCTCCCACAGCCACCTCTAGGTTCAGACAACCTAGCTCTAGGTTCAGATAACCTAGAAACAACAAGTTAAAACAGTTAGCTATATTCAGTATTTTTTTTTCAGTGGCACTGTACTGGATCAGATATCCATTGGGTTAAATTTCCTTATTTTCCAAGACCAAGGATTATAAAAGAGGGAGTAGAGGTGCCTTCATGTGGGAACGACTCTATTCTTTTCTTCCTCTCTTTTCTTCCTTGGTGTAGCCGACCCCTCCTCTTTCCTCTCCTCTCCTTATTGTGGCCGAATCTTCCTTATTGGTGGAGTTGCTTTGGTGGCCGGATCAAACAAGGAGAAGAAGGAGAGAAAGGAAGCCTAGTCTCTAGCATCCCTTGGAGCTTGGTGGTGGCCGAACCTCTTCATCCTTGGAGGAGTTATTGGTGGCCGAAACCTAGAAGGAAGAAGAAGGTGCTTGGTGGTTCTCATCTCGGAAGATCGTTGCCCACACAACGTCTGAGGTTAGAAGAGGAATACGGTAGAAAATCAAGAGGTTATTTTTGCTTACAAAGAAAGGTATAACTAGTAATTGTTTTCCGCATCATACTAGTTTTTTTGTATAAGTTATTTTTGGAAATACCAAACACAAGAGGCATATGATTCTAGAGGTTTCAGATTTGTTTCGAAGTTGTGTTTCTTTTCTTTTATTTTTTGAATTTGTGATTCGATTGTTCTTTTTGGTTAACCTAGAGTTATTTAAGGAAATAAATATTAGCTTTCCTTAAAAGGCTTTGCCTAGGTGGTGGTGGTTGCTCCCATATCCAAGAAGGTCATGTGCCTCGCCATGCAGTCCTAGAAGTCGATTTTGGAAATTAATATTTATGGAATTAATAACTTAGGTAGATTTGAGTCAATAGTGTTAAGTTCCGCTTGCGATTCAAATCTAAACCATTAAGAACAGATAAGTTAAATTTGGAATCAATGATGTTAACTTTCGTCTGTGATTCCTAATTTAATTTCTAAAGAACACAATAGGTTATTTAAGGAAAGGTTCGACACTTGTACAAATTTTTTGTACAGTGGAACCGGTACGATTTTCCTAGGACTAACCAACAGTACCACAAGAGACTGCAACACGTGTCACACATGATACACAACCACAGACGGTGCCTCATCGTAGTGGGAGGGTTGTTAGGCTGCCTGATAGATTCATGTTTTTGGGAGAGTCTTCAGACTTGATCTCGGGTAAACATAAACCTAATCCCCGGACCTATGATGAAGCACTCCAAGATATAGATGCAATATCTTGGAAAAAAGCAATGAATTCTGAAATAGAATCTATGTATTCTAATAAGGTCTGAGAGCTTGTAGAACCACCTGATGGTATAAAAGCCATTGGATGCAAGTGGATCTACAAAAGGAAAAGAGGGATAGATGGGAAGGTAGAAACCTTTAAAGCAAGGCTTGTTGCGAAAGGGTATACTCAGAAAGAAGGAATCGATTATGAGGAGACTTTTTCGCCGGTAGCTATGCTTAAGTCTATCCGGATACTCTTATCCATTACCGCTCATATGGATTATGAGATTAGGCAAATGGATGTCAAGACAGCTTTCCTTAACAGAAGTCTTGAAGAAAACATCCATATGAAGCAACTAGAATGGTTCATTGAAAGGGGCAAAGAGCATCTAGTGTGTAAGCTCAATCGGTCCATTTATGGACTGAAGCAAGCTTCAAGATCTTGGAACATCTGGTTTAACGAAGTAATCCAGTCATATGGATTTATTCAGTGTCCGGATGAGTCTTGTGTACACAAGAAGTGTAACGGAAACGTGGTGGTATTTCTTGTACTATACGTAGATGATATTTTGTTAATTGGCAACAATGTCAAGGTATTATCAGATGTAAGGGTATGGTTGTCCAAACAATTTGATATGAAGGACTTAGGAGAATGTGCACACATTCTTGTGATCAAAGTTATAAGGGATCGCAAGAAAAGAATGTTGTGCCTATCCCAAGCTTTATATATAGATACGATCCTTGCTCGTTTTAGCATGCAAAATTCCAAGAAAGGTTTCTTACCTTTTAGGCATGGAGTATCTTTATCTAAAGAGATGTCTCTGAAGACATCAAAGGAGATAGAAGACATGAAGGCAGTTCCTTATGCTTCGGGCGTAGGAAGCCTTATGTATGTAATGCTGTGTACGAGACCTGATATCTGTTTTACCGTGGGCATGGTTAGCAAATATTAGAGTAACCCTAGACAAGGACATTGGACTACTGTGAAGCATATTTTAAAGTACCTGAGAATGACTAAAGATTATATGCTAGTTTATCAAACAGACAATTTGCTCCCTGTGGGTTACATGGATTCGGATTTCCTATCAGATAGGGACAATAGTAAGTCAACGTCAGGCTATGTGTTTACTCTAGGAGGTGGAGCCATTGCATGGAGGAATGCTAAGCAGAAATGCGTCTCGGACTCAACTATGGAAGCTGAGTATGTGGCAGCCTCTGAGACAACCAAAGAAGCTGTATGGCTCAGGAACTTTCTAATGGACTTAGATGTGATTCCTGGTTTGCCCAAGATCATCACAATTTATTGTGATAATAGCGGTGAAGTTGCAAACTCGAAGGAACCACGAGCTCATAAGGCAAGTAAACATATAGAGCGCAAGTACCACTTGATACGAGACATCGTCAAGCGAGGAGAAGTTGTCGTCGCCAAGATTGCATCAGTAGATAACCTGGCAAATCCTTTCACTAAGGCCCTTCCGGCGAAAGCTTTTGATCGGCATGTGGAGGGTATGGGAATCAGATGTATGGCAACAGATATGGCAGCTTGGTCTTTTAGTATAAGTGGAGATTGTTAGAGTGTATACTAAAAGTCTAGCTTTTGTAAACATTTATTTGTTGAAATAAAAGAATCACATTGGTCAATATCTGCATTTATTTGTTAAATGTAATTGTCAATTAATTTATATAATAGACAACATGGAGTGTGGTGTCACATTCAGAAGATCATGTTGTCGGTTCTCTATAAATTATAAATAAGTTGCTCACGACTAAAATGGAAAGGAACAAACCATCTGAATAGTCGTAGTGTAATTAAGTATTAGTTTATCTTGACTAATAAATTACACTGATACACTTTAAGTGTATTGAGTAGGACCATTTAGGTATGTTCTTTTTGTACCGACTTAGTAAAAGAACTAGACCATAGTTATTATGGAAGTGTGTGCTCTTAATCCTAATATAATAACAAGCACATATATTTAATATTTAATTTTTGACTTATCAAAGGGTGAGGTTTAGCTCGATAAATCAATATGTCCAATAAGTTGGGAAATGATATTACTTATAGTGTGTGTTGTTGATTATAGAAGGAATCTGTGTCCTAGTTATCTAGGTTGAGAATGTCCCTAAGAGGAGATCATAAGGATTACCATGTTAAACCCTGCAGGTGGACCTAGTCCGACATGACAATGAAGTTGAGTAGTACTACTCTTAGAGCTAGATATTAATTAAGTGAGTTGTCAGTAACTTACTTAATTAGTGGACATTCGTAATCTTAAACACAGGGAGACTAACACACTCATGATAAGAAGGAGCCCATAATGTAATTTGGGATTGGTGCGGTAGTGCGGTAATAACTCTCTAGTGGAATGAGTTATTATCGATGAACTTGAGTTGTGTGTTCGAGGAGAGCACGGGATACTCAAGCTCATCAGAAGGCCAAAACCAATTTCTCCTCTAGGTCCCTGTCGTAGCCTCATTATAGCCTTAATTCCATCCAAGAAGTGGGCCGGTCCAATGCTTGGTGACCAAGCAAGGGCCGGCCACATCCTCTTCTATAGGGGTCGACCCTTTGCTTGGTGACCAAGCATGAAGGGGACCGGCCACAATATTCAAAAAAGGAGGGTTGTTTTTAAAATTTTACAATCTTCTCTTTGTAGAAAACTATAAGTTTTAAAAGAGAGATTTTAATTTTAAAAACTTTCCTTATTTGAATTTGGCCACATGTTTTAATAGAGAGTTTTAAAAGTTTTAAAACTTTCCTTTTTTAACCATCCTCATGGTTTAAGAAAAAAAGGGAGATAAGTTTTAAAATTAAAATTTTCTATCATCATGTTAAAAAAGGAAATTTTATAAGAGAAGTTTTAAATTTTAAAACATGGTTTTAATTTTTTAAAACTTTCCTTTTAAAACTCTAGGAAAGAGAGCTTGTAAAATTTTATAAGAGTTTTCTCTCTTGTAAAATTTTATAAAAAAAATTATTATTCCTTTCCTAAAATATGGTGGCCGGCCACCTTGCTTGGTGCCCAAGCAAGGGGCCAGCCAAGCTTAATCCTAAACCAAATAGGATTTATCACAACCATTGATTGATGATTGATTCAATCAAGAGGAAAGAAAAGGAAAAATAAAAAGGGAAAAGGAAAAACTCTTGGATGATTTTATTTTTTGTAAAAGGTTTTTCCTTATTTGACTTGGGCAAGTAATATAAAAGAAGAGGTGAGGGGGTTTCATGAGACACAACTCTTATTCTTTTGCTTGGAGGATCTCTTGGTGGCCGGCCCTCTCCCTTCTTTCTTTCCCTTTGCTCTCTTCTCCTTAGTGGCGGCGGTGGCCGGATTGTAGAAGAAGAAGGAGGAAGCTTTTGGGTGGTGTTCATCTTGGAGGATCGTCGCCCACACGACGTCCAAGGCGAGGCGAGGAATACGGCAGAAGATCTTGAGGTCATTAGCTTACAAAGAGAAAGTATAACTAGTATTTTTCTTCCGCATCATACTAGTTATTTTCTCTTTGTATGAATTCTAAATACAAGAGGCAATTAGATCTAGTTTATCGAATTTATTTTTCGATTTTATATTTTCTTCTTTTTTGAATTTGTGATTCGATTGTTCTTTTTGGTTAACCTAGAGTTATTTAAGGAAATAAATATTATCTTTCCTTAAAAGGTTTTGCCTAGGCGGTGGTGGTTGCTCCCATATCCAAGAAGGCCATGTGCCTCGCCATGCAGTCCTGGAAGTCAATTTTGGAAATTAATATTTATGGAATTAATAACTTAGGTAGATTTGAATCAATAGTGTTAAGTTCCGCTTGCGATTCAAATCTAAACCATTAAGAACTGATAAGTTAGATTTGGAATCAATGATGTTAAGTTCCGTTTGCGATTCCTAATTTAACTTCTAAAGAACACAATAGGTTATTTAAGGAAAGATTCGACACTTGTACAAAAATTTTTGTACAGTGGAACCGGTATGTTTTCCTAGGATTGACCAACAGGAAAGACAAAGTTCTGCACGCAATCCACTATGCAAGCAAGACATTGGACGTGGCCCAGATGAATTATTCTACCACTGAAAAGGAATTGTTAGCCATTGTGTTTGCAATCGACAAGTTTAGGTCCTATCTAGTGGGTTCAAAGGTGATAGTGTATTCGAATTATGCTGCCATATGATATCTGCTCAATAAGAAAGATGTCAAACCCCGTTTGATCAGGTGGGTCTTGCTCCTCCAGGAGTTCAATCTAGAAATCAGGGATAAGAAAGGAGTGGAAAATGTTGTGGCTAATCATCTATCCCGAGTGTGGCCAAATGAGCAAAGAAATGTATATTTTGATTCGCCTATAAATGATGTTTTCCCTGATGATCATCTGCTGGCAGTAAATTCCGAAGGAATTCCTTGGTACGCGGATTTTGTAAACTATCTTGCAAGTGGAGTACTATTGGGTTTTTCGGGCCGCAAAAATCATTTTTTGCGTTGCGGAAACCCTGAATCCCATGCCACCGGATCCGTGCGAAGTTATAAAATTTTGTAAAATCTTCGTGTATATGTTTTCTAGCCTAGATCGCCACTAGATCTACAAGAAGAGACTTATACCTTTGTAGCGAAGCCCTTCGCGTATCCCGCTCGTCCAAGGTTCGCTAGATCTCAAGGTTGTCAAGTGTACAACCCTCTATACGTATCCACACGAACAAATCGATGGAGAAAACCTCTAAAGGTGTGCTAGCAACCTTAGAGGATCAGCAATGGTGGAGGAGAGGGAGAGAAGAAAGGTAGAGAGGAAAAAGAAGAAATGAATGAGAATGAATTCTCACCTTGTGTAACTCCCAAGTGGTCGGCCACTTTAGGCTTATAAACTTCCATGGAATATCAAGAGTCAAGTCTCTTGATCTCCTCCATGAGGTGGCATTTGGTCAAGTCAAACTTGACCAAATGAAGAAGCCTTGATGATGTGGCATTGGTCAAGTCAAAGTCAAGTCAAAACTTGACTCTTCATCTTCCTACTTAAGTCAAGTCAAACTTGACCACTTCTCTCCCTTGGATGATCTAATCTAACCATTGGTTCAAGTCAATTTTAATTTAATGAATCTCTATTCATTGAATTAAATTTTCTCAATGAGTCTAAGTCCAAATTAGACTCATCTAACACATTAACCAAATTGAGTCTAACTCAATTAGCCTAATTTGGACTACCCGTAATCAAATTTGGTTCATCACATGGACCTAATCCTTTAGGTTCATCAAATGAACCTAATCTCCATCTAATTGCCCTTTGTGTGTGACCCTATAGGTTCTTATAATGTTGGCAATGCTCCTAAATGTATTTAGAAGCATAAGTAATAAGCGGTATCTAGCAACACATCATTATTACCCAAGTTATAAGAATGTTGAGATCCAACATCACCTTGTGACCACTAATTGTGACTCCTCACAATATATGACAAGTTTCCTTCTATCCTTGACATCTAGATTGATCAATGTGAGGCATAGACCGTGTCATCCTCTAATCAATCTAAATCTTGAATCCCAAGTAGACTCACTTAATCAAATGAGCTCAACATCTCATATTAACTCATTTGGGCATTATCATGCATTTAGTGGTCTCACTCTATCAAGAATATCGATGTCACTCCCGTCATATAGGAGGGATAGATCCCATCTACATCACTCACATCCCTCCACATAATTTGTTACATACCCCGTAATCGTCTTTATAGTCCACCCAGTTACGAGTGACGTTTGACGAAGCCAAAGTACGTAACTTCTTATGTAGGGAACCATGGTGACTTCAGGTCCAAGGACTAATAGTCATACTAATAGCCACATAAGAAACTATATGACACTCATATAACGATCCATGATACTTTCTCATGGCGGGTCATTCAGTATACATTCTCCAATGCATACCCATGTGTCAACTTGATATCTCCTTATCCATGACTTGTGAGATCAAGTCATCGAGTTGACCTACATGCTAGTCTCATCGCATTAACATTGTCCCTGAATGCTAATACTTGACTAGGAATGATTAAGAGTAGTGTTCCCTATATCATCTCACTATCGATTCAACCAATCGATTGATATATGTAAGAACCTTCTACTCAAGGACGCTATTATACTTAGTTATTTGGCACCAATACAAGTAAGTATAATAACCAAAAATAAATGTCTTTATATATATATAAGAATATGATACAATGAGTCCATACAACAATCATCAAATGATTGGCTCTAGGGCTCTAACGAACAATCTCCCACTAGCACTAGTGGCAATCAGTATTGGCTCTAAAGCCTATTGACCTAGTGTGCCCATCATGCTTTCTCTGTGCCAAAGCCTTGGTCAAGGGATCTGCGATGTTAGCCTCAGTGGGTACTCTGCAAATCTTCACATCTCCTCTATCGATGATCTCTCGAATGAGATGGAAGCGCTGTAGTATGTGTTTGGTCCGCTGGTGTGAGCGAGGTTCCTTGGCCTATGCTATTGCTCCATTGTTGTCACAATAGAGCTCTATGGGATTAGCAATGCTAGGAACCACCCCAAGCTCAGTAATGAAATTGCGGATCCAAACTGCCTCCTTTACTGCTTCTGATGCATCAATATACTCAACCTCTGTCGTAGAAATAGCTATTGTATCCTGCTTTGAACACTTCCAGCTCACATCACCACCATTTATGCAAAACATGAACCCTGGCTGTGATCGATAATCATCCTAGTCGGTCTGGAAGCGGGCATCATTGTAATCCTTTACAGCTAGCTCATCATCGCCTCCATATATCAAGAAATATTCTTTAGTCCTTCTCAAGTACATAAGAATATTCTTGACCGCTATCCAGTGACTTTCACCTGGATCTAACTGGTATCTGCTCGTCATGCTCAAAGCATACGAGACATCAGGACGAGTACATAACATGGCATATATGATAGATCCTATGGCTGAGGCATAAGAGATCTGATCCATGCGGTCTCTCTCCTCTCTAGAAGAGGATTTTGAGTCTTCGAAAGACTCACACCATGTGACATCGACAGAAATCCTTTCTTGGAGTTCTGCATGGCAAACCGAAGTAATACCTTGTCAATGTATGTACTCTGACTTAGGCCATGCAATCTCTTAGATCTATCTCTATAGATCTGCATGCCTAGAATGTGGGATGCTTCACCTAAGTCCTTCATTGAGAAACAAGTCCCTAGCCAAGTCTTGACAGACTACAGCAAAGGGATGTCTTTCCCAATAAGTAGTATGTCATCCACATACAATATAAGGAAGATAACTGTGCTCCCAACAACCTTCTTGTAGACACAAGGTTCATCTTCATTCTTGATGAAACCAAACTGTTTGATTGCATTATTGAATCAAAGATTCCAGCTCCGAGAAGCTTGCTTTAGTCCATAAATGGACCTATGCAGCTTGCATACTCTGCTAGTATGCTGTGGATCTACAAAACCCTCAGGTTGTGTTATGTACACATCCTCGAGCAGGTTTCCATTCAGAAACGCGGTTTTGACATCTATCTGCCATATCTCATAATCATGGTACGCTGCAATAGCAAACATGATCTGAATGGACTTAAACATCGCTACTGGAGAAAATGTTTCATCATAGTCAATACCATGAATTTGCTTGAAACCCTTATCTACCAAGCGACCCTTATAAATAAGGTCATCCATGTCAGTCTTTCTCTTAAAGACCCACTTACACCCAATGGGTTTTACCCCTTCAGGTGGATCAACCAAAGTTCATACTTGGTTAGTGTACATGGATTCCATCTCGGATCTCATGGCCTCTAGCCATTTCTCAGAATCTGGTCTCATCACAGCTTCCTGATAGAAGGTAGGCTCATCCTCAATGAGCACAACGTCATCATGGTCAGACAAGAGAAATGAATATCTCTCAGGCTGGCGACGCACCCTATCAGACCTACAAAGAGGTAGGTCTACTTGAACTGGTTGTTGTTCCTCAACTCCTTATGGAACAACATCATCCACAACATTTTGTGGTTCCAGTTCAACTTCCATCGAGGCTTCAGTGCTATGGTTCACATCTTGAATTTCTTCATGATCGAACGTACTCCCACTAGTCTTTCTAGAAACAAAGTTCCTTTCTAAAAATACCCCATTCTTAGCCACAACTACCTTGTGTTGACTGGGAATGTAGAAGTAATATCCCTTCGTTTCCTTGGGATATTCAATGAAATAGCACTTGTCAGATTTGGGTCCCAGTTTGTCTGAGACTTGACGTCTTACGTAAGCCTCACAACCCCAAATCCTCATAAAAGACACCTGGGCATCTCTCCCAGTCCATATCCTATATGGTGTCTTTACCACAGCCTTAGTTGGAACTCGGTTGAGAATGAAGGTTGCTGTGTCTAGAGCATAGCCCCATAGATACATGGGAAGATCTGTGTGACTCATCATAGACCGTACCATATCTAATAAGGTACGATTCCTCCTTTCGGATACATTATTCCACTGTGGTGTTCCAAGAGGAGTGAGTTGGGATAGGATCTCACACTCAGCTAGATAGTCACGAAACTCATGGCTAAGGTATTCTCCACCTCGATCTGATCGAAGTATCTTAATATTCTTGCCAAGCTGGTTTTGTACTTCATTCTTGAATTCTTTGAACTTTTCAAAGGATTCTGACTTATGTGTCATCAGGTACACATAATCATATCTACTGAAGTCATAAGTAAATGTAATGAAGTACCTATAACCACCTCTAGCAGTGACATTGAAAGGGTCACATACATCACTATGTATAAGACCTAACAAGTCAGTCACTCTCTCACTGTGTCCACTAAAGGGAGTCTTGGTCATCTTGCCCAGTAGACATGACTCGCATGTCTCATATGATTCAAAATCAAATGAGTCCAGCAAACCATCTTTATGGAGCTGGGATAAGCGTTTGTCATTTATATGACCTAAGTGACAGTGCCAGATATAGGTTTGGTTCATGTCATTTGACTTGAAGCTCTTGGTACTTATGTTATAGATAGGGTTTTCAAGGTCTAGAATATAGAGTCCGTTCATCAGAAGTGCACTACAAAAGAACATATCATTTAAATAAACTGAACAACATTTGTTCTTTACTATAAATGAAAAACCTTTCTTGTCTAAACAAGAAACTGATATGATGTTCTTAGTTAAAGCAAGCACATAACAACATTCATCTAATTCTAATACAAGCCCAGAGGGTAGAGATAGATGATAAGTTCCTACAGCAACAGTAGCAACCCGTGCTCCATTACCTACTCGTATGTCCACCTCGCCCTTCGTCAATGCCCTGCTATTTCTCAGCGCCTGCACATTAGAATAAATGTGAGAAGCAAATCTGGTATCTGATACCCATGATGAAGAAATAGATAGATTGACTTCTATAACATAGATACCTGAAGTGGAAGTCTCACTTCTCTTCTTCTTAAGATCTTCCAGGTAAACTTTGCAGCTCCTCTTCCAGTGCCCGGTCTGACCGCAGTGGAAGCAAGTAGCATCCTTGGCGACCCCTCCTTTGGGTTTCAGTGCATTGCCGTTGCCCTTGGCTTGGGACTTTCCCTTGCCTTTGGGCTTGCCCTTGCCCTTATGTTTCTGAACCATCAGAATAGAGTTGGGCTTAACCTTCTTAAGGTTGAGTTCAGCAGTTCTTAACATGCTAAGCAGCGTGGGCTTGTCAATTTCGTTCATGTTGTAGTTCAATGACAACCGATCAAGGCTCGAGCCTGCAAGGATCAAGTCGGTGACTCTTCCAAGGGAAAATCCCAACCTCTGTAGGTTTTCTTTGTACCCAATCATCTTGAATATATATGGGCCTACGGGAATCTCATCTTGCATCTTACACTGAAATAGTGCCTTAGAGATCTCGAATCTCTCGTGCCTCACTTGTCCTTGATATAGTTGACGCAGATGTTCAATCATATCATAAGCACCCATCAACTCATGTTGCTTTTGAAGCTCAGAGTTCATGGTCGCGAGCATTAGACAAGACACATCTAATGCGTCATCTTGATGCTTCTTGTAAGCATCTCAGTCAACTCGCATGGTAGTGGCAAGAGGTGCCTCCGGAATGGGCTTTCCATCAGACAACGACGTTCTTGTGTGGTGACCGATTCTGTCGAGCCCTGACCCAGGAAATTAGCTTTGAGCTTGTCCTTCTCAAGGACGGACGCAGGGAGAAAGAGTTCGTATTTGGACGTCATGGTTATCTCTGAAAAATACGTAGGAAAAATAATCATCTAATTCTTTAATTAACCTCCCAGATTCTATAATGATGCTCCCAACATGTGGGACAAGATCCACATCATACTATGCCTTGAGTTAGCTTTGGCTAAATCGCCCAAGACTTAGTATGATCGGTAGGTAACTAATTACCAATTACATCTCTATGCAACTCTTGTTTATAGGATCAAGATCCGCATTTATATTAAAACTCGAGTTAGATTTGGCTAATACGCCCAAGAGTTAATATAAACGTAATTTTGACCTATCTACCAACCATTGGAAAATACCTATAGTTAAACTTGATCCAATTGAGTTAACTAGTTACTCAATCTAATTGAGTTGTACTCACCCATGCGTTGATAGGCAGGACCAAGATTGTCCCTCCGTACCCTACCAAGATAATATGTGTTGCTCTGCTTTGGCAGATTCAACAGCAACATGTGATCGAGGTAGTGATAGGTATCATGGCATGGTAGGCATTACGAGTTGACGCGATTGAGATCTAATCTAATCGACGAGGTGTATCATATACACGATTTAGATCTAATCTAATCATTAGGGCACATCATGTACGCGATTTAGATCTAATCTAATCGTTAAGGCGCTAATTAATTTCTATTCTAGCATGCATCACATATACACACACAAGCAATTAATTAAATATTTTGTGATTAGTCATTGTCCTACTACGATCTTCTCAATCCAATGAGAAGATCGGATGGTCAACCTAAGGTCAACAGCTTCTCAAGCTCCTTCCTTTGACCACCATGTGTTGCTCGTGCCCTCCTCGTAACTCCGTCTCGAGTGGACCTTCCACCGCTCCATTTTGTACATTACAAAAGTGAAACTCGAGTTACATTCGAGTCTAAACTATTTACAACAGGAATAAACAAATAGAAAGTCACGACGCGCAGGTCGCGTATCAAATATACAACACACACAATCACATGACGACATGCAGGTAGTATTATGAATTACAACACACAATATCCAATTAAATTGGGTCTTTGGGGCCATGACCATCACAAAATAATACATAATTCTAAATTATGTAATTTCTATAAATTTCTATAATGTTTCTTACAATTTTTACAATTTTTATGAGTAAAAATTCTCAGCGGTCTCGTTTAGCGATTTTTGGGCGCAATCACGGAACGAAGCCCCTTGCGGGATCAAGGGCAGCACCCCTACCCACGATATAACCATCACGAGTGTTCCTTAGCGATCCTACAGTTCCTTATCCCGCTATCCCAAAATGATTTGGGTGAAACCTTGCCGTTTCAGAAAGATTTTCACGGTAGTTGAAGCCTACAAGTGTCTAAACACTTGTGCTTCGCTTCTACGAGAAAATTACCCATAAAATCTATAAAAATCATAAAAACATAGAAACTTACAGATCTATAGAATTTCATAAAATTCAAAATAAAACTCATACTCACTTCGCACGTGGCTCTGATACGACTATTGGGTTTTTCGGCCGCAAAACCCGCTTTTTGCGTTGCGGAAACCCCGAATCCCATGCCACCGGATCCGTGCAAAGTTATAAAATTTTGTAAAAACTTCGTGTACATGTTTTCTAGCCTAGATCTTCACTAGATCTATAAGAAGAGACTTATACCTTTGTAGCGAAGCCCTTCGCGTATCTCGCTCGTCCAAGGTTCGGCGGATCTCAAGGTTGTCAAGTGTACAACCCTCCATACGTATCCACACGAACAAATCAATGGAGAGAACCTCTAAAGGCGTGCTAGAAACCTTAGAGGATCAGCAATGGCGGAGGAGAGGGAAAGAAGAAAGATTGAGAGGAAGAAGAAGAAATGAATGACAATGAATTCTCACCTTGTGTAACTCCCAAGTGGTCGGCCACTTTAGGCTTATAAACTACCATGGAATATCAAGAGTTAAGTCTCTTGATCTCCTCCATGAGGTGGCATTTGGTCAAGTCAAACTTGACCAAATGAAGAAGCCTTGATGATGTGGCATTGGTCAAGTCAAAGTCAAGTCAAAACTTGACTCTTCATCTTCCTACTTAAGTCAAGTCAAACTTGACCACTTCTCTCCCTTGGTTGATCTAATCTAACCATTGGTTCAAGTCAATATTAATTTAATGAATCTCTATTCATTGAATTAAATTGACTCAATGAGTCTAAGTCCAAATTAGACTCATCTAACACATTAACCAAATTGAGTCTAACTCAATTAGCCTAATTTGGACTACCCTTAATCAAATTTGGTTCATCACATGGACCTAATCCTTTAGGTTCATCAAATGAACCTAATCTCCATCTAATTGCCCTTTGTGTGTGACCCTATAGGTTCTTATAATGTTGGCAATGCTCCTAAATGTATTTAGAAGCATAAGTAATAAGCGGTATCAAGCAACACATGACAAGTTTCCTTCTATCCTTGACATCTAGATTGATCAATGTGAGGCATAGACCGTGTCATCCTCTAATCAATCTAAATCTTGAATCCCAAGTAGACTCACTTAATCAAATGAGCTCAACATCTCATATTGACTCATTTGGGCATGGCCATGCACTTAGTGGTCTCACTCTATCAAGAATATCGATGTCACTCCCGTCATATAGGAGGGATAGATCCCATCTACATCACTCACATCCCTCCACATAATTTGTTACATACCCCGTAATCGTCTTTATAGCCCACCCAGTTACGAGTGACGTTTGACGAAGCCAAAGTACGTAACTTCTTATGTAGGGAACCATGGTGACTTCAGGTCCAAGGAATAATAGTCATACTAATAGCCACATGAGAAACTATATGACACTCATATAACGATCCATGATACTTTCTCATGGCGGGTCATTCAGTATACATTCTCCAATGCATACCCATGTGTCAACTTGATATCTCCATATCCATGACTTGTGAGATCAAGTCATCGAGTTGACCTACATGCTAGTCTCATCGCATTAACATTGTCCCTGAATGTTAATACTTGACTCGGAATGATTAAGAGTAGTGTTCCCTATATCATCTCACTATCGATTCAACCAATCGATTGATATAGGTAAGAACCTTCTACTCAAGGACGCTATTATACTTAGTTATTTGGCACCAATACAAGTAAGTATAATAACCAAAAACAAATGTCTTTATATATATATAAGAATATGATAGAATGAGTCCATACAACAATCATCAAATGATTGGCTCTAGGGCTCTAACTAACAAGTACTTCCCTCCAAATCTCACTTGGCAACATAAGAAGAAATTTTTCTCAGATATCAAACATTACATATGGGACGAACCATTGCTTTTTAAGAGATGTGGAGACATAATCTACCGAAGGTGTGTACCGGAAGATGAAGTCAAGGACATTCTGTTTCACTGTCATGCATCCCCTTATAGTGGGCACTTGGGAGTATTGAAAATAACAGCAAAGATATTACAAGGAGGATTTTTTTGGCCAAATCTATTTAAAGACATGAAAAATTTTGTGCAGACCTGCGACCAATGTCAAAAGACTGGAAACATTTCTAGAAGAAATGAAATGCCACTGAACTGCATCCTCGAAGTGGAATTATTTGATATATGGGGGATAAATTTCATGGGCCCCTTTCCATTATTGTGTGGAAACAATTATATTCTAGTGGTAGTAGATTATGTATCTAAATGGGTGGAAGCTATAGCTTCTCCTAACATTGATACCAGAATGGTAATTAAACTTTTTAAAAAGGTGATTTTCCCATGAATCGGTGTGCCAAGGGAAATCATTAGCGATGGGAGCTCGCATTTCATAGAAAAGCAGTTTGAGAATTTGTTAAAGAAATATGGAAACAGTCACAAAGTTGCGACACCCTATCATCCCCAGACCAATGGACAAGCTGAGATTTCCAACTGGGAGATCAAGGCAATATTAGAGAAGACGGTGTCTAGTTCTCGCAAAGATGGTCGTTGAAACTGGATGACGCTTTATGGGCATATCGTACTGCATTCAAGACTCCAATTGGTATGACCTCATTCAGATTAGTGTATGGGAAGCCGTGTCATCTTTCGGTAGAGTTAGAACACAAGGCTTACTGGGCAATCAAACAGCTTAATATGAACATGAAGCTGGCAGGAGACAAAAGGAAACTCCAATTAAATGAACTTGATGAGTTGAGGATGGACGCCTATGAACATGCCAAATCATACAAAGAGAGAACCAAGAGATGGCATGACCAATATATCATGCGAAGAGAATTCTAAGAAGGGGACTTAGTGTTACTATTTAACTCGAGATTGAAGCTCTTCCCAGGAAAGTTAAAATCAAGGTGGGCAGGCCCATTCCAAATCAAAAAGGTCTACCCGTTCGGAGCTGTTGATATTTGGAACGAGAAGCTAGGAGAATTTAAAGTGAACGGGCAGCGTCTGAAAAAGTACCTTCATGATGTACCTTTAGAGGATGATATGCGAATATACTTATCAGATCCGTGCCCCCCCCTGAATGAGTCAATATGGGGTCGAGCTAAAGACCTAAAACAAGCGCTTCTTGGGAGGCAACCCAAGGATTTTTCATTTTAATTTATCATTCCGTATGTGTTTTTGTTTCTTTGGCAAGTTTGATCGATTATTATTCATCTTTCAGGATGTGCATGTCCCCCACGAGCTGTCCGTGAGCACGTCGGAGGAGCCGAAACAACAAAGGATGAGTCATTCCGAGTTAAAATGGGGTGGTCGTGCAACCTTGCACGGCCGTGTGGAGCTTGCAGAGAAACAGAAGCCACGGGCCGTGCAACCCTGCACGTGTTGGTTAGTCCTAGGAAAATGTATCGGTTCCACTGTACAAAATTTTTTTGTACAAGCGTCGAACCTTTCATTAAATAACCTATTGTGTTCTTTAGAAGTTAAATTAGAAATCGTAGACGGAACTTAACATCATTGATTCCAAATTTAACTTATTTGTTCTTAATGATTTAGATTTGAATCGCAAGCGGAACTTAACACTATTGATTCAAATCCACCTATGTTATTAATTTTATTAAACATTAATTTCCAAAATTGCCTTCCAGGACTGCATGGCAAGGCACATGGCCTTCTTAGATATGGGAGCAACCACCACCGCCTAGACAAAGCCTTTTAAGGAAAGCTAATATTTAATTTCCTTAAATAATTCTAGGTTAACCAAAAAGAACAATCGAATCACAAAATCGAAAAAGAAGAAAACACAAACTCGAAAAACTAATTCGAAAAACTAGATCTAATGCCTCTTGTGTTTGGTATTTCCAAAAATAACTATACAAAGAAAACTAGTATGATGCGGAAAATAATTACTAGATATACCTTTCTTTGTAAGCAAATAACCTCTTGATCTTCTACCGTATTCCTCTTCTTATCCTGGACGTTGTGTGGGCAACGATCTACCGAGATGAGAACCACCCAAGCCCTTCTCCTTTCTTCCATGTTTCGGCCACCTTCTTTTCTTCAAGGGATGAAGAACTTAGACCACCAACCAATCTCTAAGGGATGCTAGGAAACAAAGCCTCCTTCTTCTTCTTCTTCCTCAAGTAAAATCCGGCCACCAACCAAGCTCCTAGAGAAGTTGTCGCCGGCCATAAGAAGAAGAGAAGAGGGAGAAGCTAGGGCAGGCCACCATGGAGGAAAAGCGAGGAAGAATAGAATAGAGTCGTTAGCCATGAAGGCACCTCTACCCCCTCTTTTATAATCCTTGGTCTTGGCAAATAAGGAAATTTAAATAAAAACTTCCTTAATTCTTTTTCCATGATTAAGAAAAATTAATTAATTAAAAAACAATTTTTTTCTTAAACATCATGGCCGGCCACTTTAAAGCTATAAACAAGGAGAGTTTTAATTAATTAAAACTTCCTAATTTGTCTCCGGAAATTTATAAAAATTTCTCCAATAATTTTTCCCTTCATGGTGGATTATAAAAAGAAATTTTATAAATTAAAATCATTCTTTTAAACATATGGATAATTTCCAAAAAGGAAAGTTATCTTTAAAGATTAAAATCTCCTTTCAATCTACAAATAAGGAAAGATATCAAATCTTTTCTTAATCTATTGTAGAAACTTATAAACGAGATATTTAATTTTTAAACTCTCTTTTAAATCATGAACATGGTTAAAAAAGGAAAGTTTTCTTAAAAATAAAATTCATCTTTCAAACTACAAATAAGAAAAGATTTCAAATCTTTTTTTAATCTTTTGTAGAAAGCTATAAAAAGAAAGATTTAAATTTCAAACTCTCTTTTAAAACCATGATAACCACATAAGAAATAATTTTAATAAAAATCCCTTTTTATTTTCTAGTGGTCGGCTACCTAAGCTTGGGACCCAAGCTTTCGCCGGCCACCTAAATTTAGCTTCACTATTGTTGGGTTTTTCGGGCCGCGAAAACCATTTTTTCGCGTCGCGGAAACCCCGAAACCCCCTAGCCATTGGATCCGTGCGAAGAAAACTTTCGAAAATATGACTATGAGTTTCAAACTATGATCTACAGTAGATCTACAAAGGAAAAACATTTTCTACCTTTGAAGCGTGCCTTTCGCATATCCCGCTCGTCCAAAATGCCGGATCTCGAGAGTATCAAGATAGATACTCCTCTAGAAGTATCCACACGGACACGTAGGTGGAGAAAAACACACAAAGAGGTGTGCTAGCACCTATGTGTGGTTCGGCCAAGTTGAGGAGAAGAGGGAGATGGAGAGCTAGAGGAAGAAGAAGGAATAATGAGGCTTGAATGAAAAAATCAAATTCTCTTCCACACTAAAGTGGCCTGCCACATTAGAATGTGTAACCCCCATTCTCATTAAATGTAACCATTAAAGAGAATGACTTTGTAACCCCCATGAGGTGGAACACTTTGATGATGTGGAGCATCATCATTCGTCCACATCTTGCCATCTCACTAATGATGTGACTGTAAAATACCGAAAATAGGCGAATATTAATAAGGGAATTTTCAGGAATTTACGGAATTAGTCAAGTCAAATTTGACTCTTCCTCTTCCTCTCAAGTCAAGTCAAACTTGACCAAATCTCTTCCATGGTTGATCTAATCTAACCATTTGATTCAAGGTAACTTAATATAATTAATCTAATTCATTAAATTAAGTTGATTTAATGAGTCATAATCTAAATTAGACTCATTGAATACTTGAATCAACTTGAGTCCAACTCAATTAGCTCAATTTGGATTACTCTTAATCCAATTTTATTCATCAAATGAATCTAATTCTCTTGTTTCATCATATGAACCTAATCTCCATCTAATTGTCCTTAGTGTGTGACCCTATAGGTTCTTGTAACATTGGCAATGCCCCTAAACTCATTTAGGAGCATAAGTAATGAGCGGTATCTAGCAACACATCATTACTACCCAATATTACAAGAATGTTGAGATCCAACATCACCTTGTGACTACTAATTGTGACTCCGCACAATATATGACAAGTGTCCTTCTATCCTAGACATCTAGATTGATCAATGTGAGGCATAGATCGTGTCATCCTCTGACCAATCTAAATCTTGAACTCCAAGTAGATTCACTCGATCAAATGAGCTCAATATCCCATATTGACTCATTTGGGAATGGCCATGCACTTCGTGGTCTCACTCTATCAAGAATACCGATGTCACTCCCGTCATATAAGAGGGATAAATCCCATCTACATCACTCACATCCCTCCGCATAATTTGTTACATACCCAGTAATCGTCTTTATAATCCACCCAGTTACGGGTGACATTTGACGAAACTAAAGTACATAACTCCTTATGTAGGGAACCATGGTGACTTCAAGTCTAAGTACTAGTAGTCATACTAATAGTCACATGAGAAAGTATATGACACTCATATAACGATACATGATACTTTCTCATGGCGGGTCATTCAGTATACATTCTCCAATGCATACCCATGTGTCAACTTGATATCTCTATATCCATGACTTGTGAGATCAAGTCATCGAGTTGACCTACATGCTAGTTTTATTGCATTAACATTGTCCCTGAATGTTAATACACGTCTAGGAATGATTAAGAGTAGTGTTCCCTATATCATTCACTATCGGTTCAACTAACCGATTGCTATAGGTGAGAACCGTCTACTCAAGGACGTTATTATACTTAGTTTATTGGCACCAATACAAGTAAGTATAATAACTAAAACCAAATGCCTTTATTTATATAGAATATGATACAACAAGTTCAAAATATAATCATCAAATGATTGGCTCTAGGGCTTTAGCTAACAATCTCCCACTAGCACTAGTGTCAATAAGTATAGGCTCTAAGCCCCAATGACCTAGTGTGACCATCATGCTTCCTCAGTGCCAAAGCCTTGGTCAAGGGATCTGCGATGTTAGCCTCTGTAGGTACTCTACAAATCTTCACATCTCCTCTCTCGATGATCTCTCGAATGAGATGGAAGTGCCGTAGTATGTGTTTGGTCCGCTGGTGTGAGCGAGGTTCCTTCGCCTGTGCTATAGCTCCATTGTTGTCACAATAAAGCTCAATGGGGTCAGCAATGCTAGGAACCACCCCAAGTTCAGTGATGAACTTGCGGATCCAAACTACCTCCTTTGCTGCCTCTGATGCAGCAATGTACTCGGCTTCTGTTGTAGAATCAGCTACTGTATCCTGCTTCGAACTCTTCCAAAATACGAACCCCGACTGCGATCTATAGTCATCCTGGTCAGTCTGGAAGCTAGCATCACTGTAACCCTTTACAGCTAGCTCATCACCACCTCCATATATCAAGAAATATTCTTTAGTCCTTCTTAAGTACTTAAGAATATTCTTGACCGCTATCCAGTGACTTTCCCCTGGATCTGACTGGTATCTACTCGTCATGCTCAAAGCATACGAGACATCGGGTCAAGTACATAGCATAGCGTACATGATTGATCCTATGGCTAAGGCATAAGGGATCTGATCCATGCGGTCTCTCTCCTCTCTAGAAGAGGGACCTTGAGTCTTCGAAAGACTCACGCCATGTGACATCGGTAGAAATCCCTTTTTGGAGTTCTGCATGGCAAACCGAAGGAGTACCTTGTCAATGTATGTACTATGACTTAGGCCAAGCAATCTCTTAGATCTATCTCTATAGATCTGTATCCCTAGAATGCGGGATGCCTCATCTAAGTCCTTCATTGAGAAGCAACTCCCTAGCCAGGTCTTGACAGACTGAAGCATAGGGATGTCCTTCCCAATGAGTAGTATGTCATCCACATACAATATGAGGAAGATAACTATATCCCCTACAACCTTCTTGTAGACACTAGGCTCATCTTCATTCTTGATGAAACCAAACTATTTGATTGCATCATCGAATCGAAGATTCCAGCTCCGAGAAGCTTGCTTTAGTCCATAAATGGACCTATGCAGCTTGCATACTCTGCTAGTATGCTCTGGATCTACAAAACCCTCAGGTTGTGTCATGTACACATCCTCGAGCAGGTTTCCATTCAGAAACGTGGTTTTGACATCCATCTGTCATATCTCATAGTCATAGTAGGCTGCAATAGCAAGCATGATCCGAATGGACTTAAACATCGCTACTGGAGAAAAGGTTTCATCATAGTCAATACCATGAATCTGCTTGAAACCTTTAGCTACCAAGTGCCCCTTATAGATAAGTCTATCCATGTCAGTCTTTCTCTTAAAGACCCACTTACATCCAATGGGTTTTACCCCTTCAGGTGGATCAACCAAAGTCCATACTTGGTTGGTGTACATGGATTCCATTTCGGATCTCGTGGCTTCTAGCCATTTCTCGGAATCTGGTCTCATCACAGCTTCCTGATAGGTGGTAGGCTCATCCTCTATGAGCATAACGTCATCATGGTCAGACAAGAGAAATGAGTATCTCTCAGGCTGACGACGTACCCTATCAGACCTGCGAAGAGGTATGTCTACTTGAACTGGTTGTTGTTCCTCAACTCTTTGTGGAACATCATCATCTACAACACTTTGTGGTTCCAGTTCAATTTCCATCGAGGCATCAGTGCTATTGTTCGCATCTTGAACTTCTTCAAGATCGAACGCGCTCCCACTAGTCTTTCTAGAAACAAAGTCCCTTTCTAGAAAGACCCCAGTCTTTGCCACAACTACCTTGTGCTGACTGGGAATATAGAAGTAATATCCCTTAGATTCCTTGGGATATCCAATAAAGTAGAACTTGTCAGATTTGGGTCCTAACTTGTCTGAGACTTGACGTCTAACGTAAGCCTCACAACCCCAAATCCTCATGAAAGACACCTGGACATCTCTCCCAGTCCATATCCTATATGGTGTCTTTATCACGACCTTGGATGGAACTCGGTTGAGTATAAAAGCTGCCGTGTCTAAAGCATAGCCCCAAAGGTATGTCGGAAGATCTGTGTGACTCATCATAGATCGTACCATATCTAATAGGGTACGATTCCTCCTTTCGGATACACCATTCCACTGTGGTGTTCCAGGAGGAGTGAGTTGAGATAGAATCCCACACTCAGCTAGATAGTCACGAAACTCATGGCTAAGGTATTCTCCACCTCGATTGGATCGAAGTATCTTAATACTCTTGCCAAGCTGGTTCTGTACTTCATTCTTGAATTCTTTGAACTTTTCAAAGGATTCAGACTTATATGTCATCAAGTACACATAACCATATCTACTGAAGTCATCAGTAAATGTGATGAAGTACCTATAACCGCCTCTAGCAGCGACATTGAAAGGGCCACATACATCACTATGTATGAGTCCTAACAAATCAGTCGCTCTTTCGCTGTACCCACTAAAGGGAGTCTTGGTCATCTTGCCTCGTAGGCATGACTCACATATCTCATATGATTCTAAATCAAATTAGTCCAGCAAACCATCCTTATGGAGTTGGGATAAGCGCTTGTCATTTATATGACCTAAGCGACAGTGCCAAAGGTAGGTTTGGTTCATGTCATTTGACTTGAACCTCTTGGTATTTATGTTATAGATAGGGCTCTCAAGGTCTAGAATATAGAGTCCATTTATCAGAGGTGCACTACAATAGAACATATCGTTTAAAAAGACGGAACAACATTTGTTCTTTATTGTAAACGAGAAACCTTTCTTGTCTAAACAAGAAACTGATATAATGTTCTTAGTTAATGCAGGCACATAACAACAATCGACTAAATCTAGTACAAGCCCAGAGGGCAGAGATAGAAAGTAAGTCCCTATAGCAACAGCAGCAACCCGTGCTCCATTGCCTACTCGTAGGTCCACCTCGCCCTTTGTCAATGCCCTGCTATTTCTCAGCGCCTGCACATCAGTACAAATGTGAGAAGCACATCCAGTATCTAATACCCATGATGTAGAAATAGATAGATTGACTTCTATAACATATATACCTAAAGTGGAAGTCTCACTTCGCTTCTTCTTAAGATCCTCCAAGTATACCTTGCAGTTCCTCTTCCAGTGCCCGGTCTGACCGCATTGGAAGCAGGTAGCATCCTTGGCGACCCCTCCTTTAGGCTTCAGTGCCTTGCCTTTGCCCTTGGCTTGGGACTTTCCTTTGCCTTTGGGCTTGCCCTTGCCCTTATGTTTCTGAACCATCAGAACAGTGTTGGGCTAATTAGCCTTCTTAAGGTTCAGCTCAGTAGTTCTTAACATGCTAAGCAGCTCGGGCAGTGGCTTGTCAATCTCGTTCATATTGTAGTTTAGAACGAATTGACTGTAGCTATCCAGTAAGGATTGCAAGATCAGGTCAGTGGCCAGCTCTTGGCCAAGTGGGAACCCCAACCTTTATAGGTTCTCTATGTACCCAATCATTTTGAGTACATATGGGCCTACAGGGGCCCCGTCTGACATCTTGCACTGAAACAGTGCCCTTGAGATCTCAAATCTCTCATGCCTCGCTTGACCTTGATACAGTTGACGAAGATGTTCAACCATATCGTAAGCGCCCATTAACTCGTGTTGCTTCTGAAGCTCAGAGTTCATGGTCGCGAGCATTAGACAAGACACATCTGATGCGTCATCTTGATGCTTCTTGAAAGCATCTCGGTCAGCTCGCGGGGCAGTGGCAGGAGGAGCCTCCGGAATGGGCTGCTCCAGAACGTACAGTTTACGTTCTTGGGTGAGAATTATTCTCAAGTTCCTGTACCAGTCTAGGAAGTTTGCTCCGTTGAGCTTGTCCTTCTCGAGGACAGATCGCAGGGAGAAGGTATTCATATTCGACGTCATGGTAATCTACAACAGAAATAAAAGCAGAAATAAATATCATATTTTTAATCATTTAATTAGGCATTTAACTAAATGATACTCCCACTGAATTCTATAATTCATGTGGGACAAGATCCACATCATACTAACCCTTGAGTTAGCTTTGGCTAATACGCCCAAGACTTAGTATGATCGGTAGGTAACGATTACCAATTACATCTCTATGCAACTCTTGTTTATAGGATCAATATCTGCATTTATATTAAAACTCGAGTTAGCTTTGGCTAATACCCCCGAGAGTTAATATAAACGTGATTTTGTCCTACTTTTCCAACCGTTGGAAGAATGCCTATAGTTGTACTCGATCCAACCGAGTTAACTAGTTACTCAATTTAATTGAGTTGAACTCACCCATGCGTTGATAGACGGGACCAAGATTGTCCCTCCATACCCTACCAAGATAATATGTGTTGCTCTGCTTTGGCAGATTCAACAACACATGTGATCGATGTAGTAGTAGGTATCACGGCACGGTAGGCATTAGAGTTAACGTGATTTAGATCTAATCTAAATGATGATGCGTATCAAATACTTGATTTAGATCTAATCTAATCGTGGGGTGCATCATGTGCACGATTTAGATCTAATCTAATCGCTAGGCACTAATTAACTACTTAATTAATCATGCATCACATACATATAAGCAATTAATTAAATTATTTTGTGATTGTGTCATGGCCCTACTACGATCTTCTCAAGCCAATGAGAAGATCAGATGGTCAACTTAAGGTCAACAGCTTCTTAAGCTTCTTCCTTTGACCACCTTGTGTTGCTCGCGCCCTCCTCGTAACTCCGTCTCGTGTGGACCTTCCACCGCTTCAAAATTACATTACAATTTTGAAACTCGAGTTACATTTGAATTTAAATCTAATTTACAACCAGAATATAAGAGAAAGGCATGACACGCAAGTCGCGAAAATAAAATAAAATAAATACAGTACGCACATCACATAACGACACGCAGGTCCTATTATGAATTACAACACATTTCCAAATCCAATTTGGGTCGTTTGGGCCATGACTATCACAAAATTAATATATAATTCAAAATTATATATTTCTATAATTTTCTGTAATTTGTTTTATAATTTTACAGATTTTATGAGTAAATATTTCCCGGTGGTCCCGATTAGCGATTTCGGGCGCAATCGCGGAGTAAATCCCCTTGCGGGGTTAGGGGCAGTACCCGTACCCACGATCTAACCATCGCGAGTTCATCCTAAGCAATCCAAGAGCGCCTTAGCCCGCTATCCCAAAAAATTTTTGGGCGAAACTTTACCGTTTTGGAAAATTCTTCTCAGTAGTCGAAGCCTACAAGTGCCGAAACACTTGTGCTTCGCTTCTACGAGAAAAATACCCATAAAAACTGTAAAAACCATAAAATTACAGAATATCACAGAACTGAATTTTTGTCATAAAAATAAAAACTAAACTCGTACAAGCTTCGCACGTGGCTCTGATACCACCGTTGGGTTTTTCGGGCCGCGAAAACCGCTTTTTTGCGTCGCGGAAAACCTGAAACCCCCTAGCCATTGGATCCGTGCGAAGAAAACTTTCGAAAATACGAGTACGAGTTTCAAACTATGATCTACAGTAGATCTACAAAGGAAAAACATTTTATACCTTTGAAGTGTGTCTTTCGCGTATCCCGCTCATCCAAAATGCCGAATCTCGAGAGTATCAAGATAGATACTCCTCTAGAAGTATCCACATGGACACGTAGGTGGAGAAAAACACACAAAGAGGTGTGTTAGCACCTATGTGTGGTTCGTCCAAGTTGAGGAGGAGAGGGAGAGGGAGAGCTAGAGGAAGAAGAAGGAATAATGAGGCTTGAATGAAAAAATCAAATTCTCTTCCACACTTAAGTGGCCGGCCACATTAGAATGTGTAACCCCCATTCTCATTAAATGTAACCATTAAAGAGAATGACTTTGTAACCCCCATGAGGTGGAACACTTTGATGATGTGGAGCATCATCATTGGTCCAGATCTTGCCATCTCACTAATGATGTGGCAATTAGTCAAGTCAAACTTGACTCTTCCTCTTCCTCTCAAGTCAAGTCAAACTTGACCAAATCTCTTCCATGGTTGATCTAGTCTAACCATTTGATTCAAGCCAACTTAATATAATGAATCTAATTCATTAAATTAAGTTGATTTAATGAGTCATAATCTAAATTAGACTCATTGAATACTTGAATCAACTTGAGTCCAACTCAATTAGCCCAATTTGGATTACTCTTAATCCAATTTTATTCATCAAATGAATCTAATCCTCTTAGTTCAACATATGAACCTAATCTCCATCTAATTGTCCTTAGTGTGTGACCCTATAGGTTCTTGTAACATTGGCAATGCCCCTAAACTCATTTAGGAGCATAAGTAATGAGCGGTATCTAGCAACACATCATTACTACCCAATGTTACAAGAATGTTGAGACCCAACATCACCTTGTGACTACTAATTGTGACTCCTCACAATATATGACAAGTGTCCTTCTATCCTAGACATCTAGATTGATCAATGTGAGGCATAGACCGTGTCATCCTCTGACCAATCTAAATCTTGAACTCCAAGTAGACTCACTCGATCAAATGAGCTCAATATCCCATATTGACTCATTTGGGCATGGCCATACACTTCGTGGTCTCACTCTATCAAGAATACCGATGTCACTCCCGTCATATAGGAGGGATAGATCCCATCTACATCACTCACATCCCTCCACATAATTTGTTACATACCCAGTAATCGCCTTTATAGTCCACCCAGTTACGGATGACGTTTGACGAAACTAAAGTACATAACTCCTTATGTAGGGAACCATGGTGACTTCAGGTCTAAGGACTAGTAGTCATACTAATAGTCACATGAGAAAGTATATGACACTCATATAATGATACATGATACTTTCTCATGGCGGGTCATTCAGTATACATTGTTCAATGCATACCCATGTGTCAACTTGATATCTCTATATCCATGACTTGTGAGATTATGTCATCGAGTTGACCTACATGCTAGTCTTATTGCATTAACATTGTCCCTGAATGTTAATACTCGACTAGGAATGATTAATAGTAGTGTTCCCTATATTTTCTCACTATCGGTTCAACTAACCGATTGATATAGGTGAGAACCGTCTACTTAAGGACGTTATTATACTTAGTTTATTGGCACCAATACAAGTAAGTATAAAAACCAAAACCAAATGCCTTTATTTATATAGAATATGATACAACAAGTCCAAAATACAATCATCAAATGATTGGCTCTAGAGCTCTAGCTAACAACCATTAGCTTTGGCCGGCCCTAGCTTGGGCTCCAAGCTAGCTTGGCCGGCCACCTTAAGGTGGGTAGAAAGGTGGG
Source organism: Zingiber officinale (assembly GCF_018446385.1). Taxonomy (NCBI): domain Eukaryota; kingdom Viridiplantae; phylum Streptophyta; class Magnoliopsida; order Zingiberales; family Zingiberaceae; genus Zingiber; species Zingiber officinale. The sequence goes on from NC_055998.1 coordinate 69,914,840, forward strand.
TATAGGTGGGTATAATTCTCTATATGCAAGAGGCTACGATAGGGACTAAGAGAAGGAATTGGTTTTGGTCTCCCGATGAAATTAAGCTTCCCGTGTTCACCCCGAACACACAACTTAACTTCATCAATAATAATTCATACCACTAAAGAATTATTATTGAACTACCGCATCAATCCCAAATTACATTTTGGGCTTCTTCTTATTATGAGTGTGTTAGTCTCCCTGTGTTTAAGATGTCGGATGTCCACTAATTAATTGAGTTACTGACAACTCATTTTAATTAATATCTCAATCCAAGAGTAGTACCACTCAACCTTATCGTCATATCAGACTAAGTCCACCTGCAGGGTTTAACATGACAATCTTTATGAGCTCCTCTTGGGGACATTATCAACCTAGATTTCTAGGATATACTTTCCTTCTATAATCAACAAGACACACTATAAGTAACATCATTTCCCAACTTATCAGGCATTTTGATTTATCGAGCTAAATCTCACCCTTTTATAAGTCAAAGAAATAAATATTAAATATATGTGCTTGTTATTATATTAGGATTAAGAGCACACACTTCCATAATAACTAAGGACTTGTTCTTTTATTAAAACAGTATAAAAAGAACTTTCCTTAAATGGTCCTACTCAATACACTTAGAGTGTACTAGTGTAATCTATTAGTCAAGATAAACTAATACCTAATTACACTACGATTATTCCAATGGTTTGTTCCTTTCCATCTTAGTCATGAGCTACTGTTTATAATTTATAAAGAACTGATAACACGATTTTCTATGTGTGACACCACACACTATGTTATCTATAATATAAATTAATTGAACATCTATATTTGGTATATATAAATGTAGACACTTGACCAATGTGATTCTTATAAATGTTTATACAAAAGCTAGGCTTTTAGTATACACTCTAACAATCTCCCACTTATACTAAAAGACTATGCTGCTATAAATGCTGTCATACATCTGATGCCCATCAAAAGCTCTTGCCTTAAGGACCTTAGTTAAAGGATCTACAGGTCATCACCTGATGCAAACTAGGCGGCAACAACTTCTCATTTATACGATTTCTCGTATTGGGTGGTACTTGCGCTCTATTGTTTTTACTTGCCTTATAGACTTATGGTTTCTTCGAGTTTGCTACTGCACCACTATTATTACAATAAATTATAATAATTTTTGGGCAAACTAGAAAACATGTCTAAGTCCATCATGAAGTATCTGAGCCATACAACTTCTATGACTGCCTCAGAGGCTGCCACTTACTCAGCTTCTATGGTGGAGTCTGAAAAAGCACCTTTTCTTATCACTCTTCCATAGTTATGACTTCACCTCCTAAAGTAACACAAAACCCCAAGGTTGACTTACTATTATCCATATTCGATTGGAAGTCAAAATCTGTGCAACCCACAAGGACCAAATTATCTGCCTTGTAAGCTAGCATATAATCTCAAGTGCCTCTAAGGTACTTCAATATATGCTTTACCGCAGTCCAATGTCCTTGTCCAGGGTTACTTTGATATCTGCTAACTATGCCCTCGGCAAAACAAATTTCTGATCTCGTGCATAGCATACATTAAGCTTCCAACAGCCGAAGCATAAGGAACTGCCTTCATTTCCTCTATCTCCTTTGATGTCTTCGGAGACATCTCTTTAGATAAAGCTACTCCATGCTGAAAAGGTAAGAAACCTTTCTTGGAGTTTTGCATGCTTAAAACAAGCAAGGATTGTTTCGATATATGAAGCTTGGGATAAGTAAAATATTCTTTTCTTGCGATCCCTTTGATCCCAAGAATATATGCATTCTCCCAAGTCCTTTATATTGAATTGTTTGGACAACCATACCCTTACTTCTGACAACACTTTGATATTGTTTCCAACTACCAAAAATGTTATCTACGTATAGTACAAGAAATACCACCACGTTTCCATCACACTTCTTGTGTACACAAGACTCATTCGGTTATAAAATAAATCCATATGTCTGGATTACTTTATTAAACCGGATGTTCCAAGACCTTGAAGTTTTACTTCAGTCCATAGACTGATTGAGCTTACACACAAGATGCTCTTTGCACTTTGTAATGAACCCTTCTGGTTGCTATATATGGATGTTTTCTTCAAGACTTGCATTAAGGAAAACTGTCTTGACATCCACTTAAATCTCATAGTCCATATGAGAAGTAATAGATAAAAGAATCCGGATAGACTTAAGCATGGCTACCGGTGAAAAAGTTTCCTTTTTCAACAAGCCTTGCTTTGAAAGTTTCTACCTTCCTGTCTATCCCTCTTTTCCTATTGTAGAATTAATTTCACCCAATGGCTTTTACACCATTTTGTGATTTTATAAGCTCCCAAACTCTATTAGAATACATATATTCTAATTATGTATTTATTGCTCTTTGCAAAGATACTACATCTTTATCTTGGAGTGTTTCGTCATATGTCCAGGGGTCAGGTTCATGTCCACTACGGATCAAGTCCAAAGACTCTCCCAAAGCATGAATCTCCCTAACAACCCTCCCACTACGACGAGGCACTTTCTGTAATTGTGTATCATTTGTGATACGTGTTGCAGTTTCTTGTGATATTTCATCTTGTACAGTTGGTATTAGAATAGACATGTCATTTAATTTCCTTAAGAATAATTTTTACTCATGGGTTTGTGGTTCATAGTATAGTCCTTTTCTAAAATCGGGTATTGGTGCCAACAATGACCTTCCGATTTTAAGGACTATAAACCTCTTTTCATTTTTCTAGGATAACTCACAAACAAGTGAACTCATGCCCAACTTATCAGTGACTCTCATGTGCTAGACTACCCAAATCCGAATATGCTTCAGACTAGGCTTACGCCTATTCTGCAATTCTATGGGAGTAGAGATTTCTGACTTAGAAGGTACTATGTTCACTTTCGTTTCCAGTGTATATCCTTAAAATGAATTTGGTAATTTTTTGAATAACTCATCATCGATCTAATTATTCCATAAGAGCCTTATACCTTCTTTCTACTACACCATTCTGTTGGGGTGTACCAAGTGCAGTTAGTTGGGATTAAATCCTGACTTCTGATAAGTGACTCCTAAACTCTCCTAAGAGGTACTTGTTACTACGATTTCACCGTAGTGTCTTGATACTTTTACTTTGACGTTACTCCACATCAGTCTAGTACTCTTTGAACTAATCAAAGCACTTAGACTTGTGGTGCGTCAAGTAAATGTATCCTTATCTCGAATAGTCATCTATAAAAGAGACAAAATATTCGAAACAACCTCTTGCCTGGATAGTCAAAGGTCTACACAAATCAGAATGAACCAATTCCAACATATCTTTGGCTCCATACCCCTTAGACTTAAAAGCTTCTTGGTTATTTTTCCTTCCAAGTAAGACTCGCAGGTTGGAAAGATTTCCACTACCAATGAACCCAAGAGTTCATTGGTTATTATCCTTTGAATCCTACTCAAGTTAAAATAACCTAGCCTTAGATGCCAAAAATATGATTGGTTCATTTTTGAAGGTTACTTTCTCTTATTAAAGTTAGAAAATGTGTTATTAATTTCCATTTATTGCATCGTGGGAGTTATTGGGTTTATAAATTGCCAACCAACGTATCAGAATAGATAACTTTGCTATTTATCTTTATAACACTTTTGCTATCAGAAATAGACAGAATATCTATCCTTGTATTGTTTAGAAACTGAAATTAATTCCTTTCTAAAAAAATTAATACGTAAAGACAATTTCTTGAAACCATTATTCCTTTCGGAGAATAAACATCTCCCACTACAACAGCTGCTACTTTTGCAGCAATACCCATGTGGACGGTGATTTATATAGTTGTCGGGTTTCCTGGAACCCCTGCAATGAATTACAGGCATGATCAGTGGTTCATGTATCTACACACCAAGTACCGGTAGATAACACCACTAAATATGTTTCAACAACTAATAAAATACACCGTTATTGTTCTCAGTTCTGAGAGGACAGTCTACCTTAATGTTCAATTTTTCCAATCATTACAATTGGGACTACTAAGTCTATTCTATAGTATAACAGCTAGGGAATTGACTAACATTTGAACACCTAAGAATCACAAATTTATTTGGTCAAGACCAACATCTCAAAATCCCCATGAATTTTGTATGCCACGTTAGTGTGGACGTATACAAATTCTAAAAAAAGATTTTATCCATTAATTATATTATCTTGTCAACCTATGACAAATAAAATTAATAATTGGTCTGCCTTTGATCAAATATTTGGTCAAGACTCTAAATTTAAAATAATATTGATTCCTCTAATAATACTATTTAAATTTACCAACACCTCAAAACATCGTGAATTTTGCATGCCACGTTAGTGTGGACGTATACAAAATCAATATTTGTAAGAGGAGGGTTTTACCCATTAACTATCTTGTCAATCTAACTTTATGACAAATAAAATTATCTCAAACACTGTTAATTTTGTATGCCACATTAGTGTGGACGTATACAAAATCAATCATTTGTAAAAGGGGTTTAACCCATTAATTTTATTATCTTGTCACCCTAGTTTTATGACAAATTAATAGGTTGTTTCCCTTTGGTCACACAAGTAATAGCAGTGACTCCGTTAGGGAGGATACTTTTAAATGTGTCTAAGTGTATACCATTACTTGATACTTAGTCCATTAAATAAGATTGTGCCCCTTCAGTTGGAGAAGATCGCACACATCCTAAATAACTTCCTATAACCGTCCATTAAGGAAGTTTGATCTAGTGATCCGCTAACAAACTCATCCGTTGTGGAGGGAGGCACTCAGAGCCAACAAGCAAGCTTGTTGCATCACTTACAAACCAATAATGGAGACTATGGGATTTATATACAAATCCCTCTCCCACTTAGTTATTTAAGGTGAGGAATTTTAACCTATGCTAGCATACATCACATGCACACACACATCACAGTAAATAAAAGCAATAAATATAGAAATTAATTTTCCAACTATTATGGCTTCTTCCATCACTGTCCTCTGTGTGCTCCAACCCTAGCTACTGTCATCTTTAGCTACCGCCACCGAGTCCATGTCATCGGGTCCATCGAGCTTCCTTTTCTGTTGCGCCTCTGGTCCTCCAAAAGCACCACACTTCGCAAGGATACGATCCGCGATAAAAATAGAATTTTACATATATCGATCCTATATTCCACAAAGGAATGTACATATATTCTAGATTAAACAAAAAGGTAAAATACTAAAACTAATACAGCTCCTGCTGTATTTGAAACATACAATCATGCACACACAAAATAATGCCCTTGACATGTCCAAGGGTCCAATCACACACAATATCTATATGCCATAATAGTTGGAGTCTGCAACCACAAAGTTAGCACATCCTACTATTATCCTGCCTAAATTATGTATGACATGTGCATAATCTATTTGAAAACCAAACACACAGAGGCAAACCCTAGCACTGATACCAATTGTTGGTTAGTCCTAGGAAAACATACCAGTTCCACTATACAAAAAAAAATTGTACAAGTGTCGAACCTTTCCTTAAATAACATATTGTGTTCTTTAGAAGTTAAATTAGGAATCACAGACGGAACTTAACATCATTGATTCCAAATTTAACTTATCTGTTCTTAATGGTTTAGATTTGAATAGCAAGCGGAACTTAACACTATTGATTCAAATCCACCTATGTTATTAATTTCATTAAATATTAATTTCTAAAATTGTCTTCCAGGACTACATGGCGAGACACATGGCCTTCTTGGATATGGGAGCAACCACCACCACCTAGACAAAGCATTTTACGGAAAGCTAATATTTAATTTCCTTAAATAACTCTAGGTTAACCAAAAAAAAACAATCGAATCACAAATTTGAAAAAGAAGAAAACACAAACTCGAAAAACTAATTCGAAAACTAGATCTAATGCCTCTTGTGTTTGGTATTTCCAAAAATAACTATACAAAGAAAACTAGTATGATGCGGAAAATAATTACTAGATATACCTTTCGTTGTAAGCAAATAACCTCTTGATCTTCGACCGTATTCCTCTTCTTATCCTGGACGTTGTGTGGGCAACGATCTATCGAGATGAGAACCACCCAAGCCCTTCTCCTTTCTTCCAAGTTTCGGCCACCATCTTTTCTTCAAGGGATGAAGAACTTAGACTACCAACCAATCTCTAAGGGATGCTAGGAAACAAAGCCTCCTTCTTCTTCTTCCTCAAGTAAAATCCGACCACCAACCAAGCTCCTAGAGAAGTTCCCGCCAGCCACAAGAAGAAGAGAAGAGGGAGAAGCTAGGATCGGCCACCAAGGAGGAAAAGAGAGGAAGAATATAAGAGAGTCGTTAGCCATGAAGGCACCTCTACCCCCTCTTTTATAATCCTTGGTCTTGGAAAATAAGAAAATTTAAATAATAACTTCCTTAATTCTTTTGTCATGATTAAGAAAACTTAATTAATTAAAAACAATTTTTTTCTTAAACATCATGGCCGACCACTTTAAAACTATAAACAAGGAGAGTTTTAATTAATTAAAACTTCCTAATTTGTTTCCAGAAATTTATAAAAAATTTCTCCAATAATTTTTCCCTTCATGGTGGATTATAAAAGGAAATTTTATAAATTAAATTTATTCTTTTAAACATGTGGATAATTTCCAAAAAAGAAAGTTATCTTTAAAAATTAAAATCTCCTTTCAATCTACAAATAAGGAAAAATATTAAATCATTTCTTAATCTCTTGTAGAAACTTCTAAAAGAGATATTTAATTTTTAAACTCTCTTTTAAATCATGAACATGGTTAAAAAAGGAAAGTTTTCTTAAAATTAAAATCCACCTTTCAATCTACAAATAAGGAAAGATTTCAAATCTTTTCTTAATCTTTTCTAGAAAGCTATAAAAGGAAAGATTTAAATTTCAAACTCTCTTTTAAAACCATGATATCCATATAAGAAATAATTTTAATAAAAATCCCTTTTTATTTTCTAGTGGTCGGCCACCAAAGCTTGGGACCCAAGCTTTGGTCGGCCACCTAAATTTAGCTTCACCATTAGCTTTGGTCGGCCCTAGCTTGGGCTCCAAGCTATCTTGGCCGGCCACCTTAAGTTGGCTAGAAAGGTGGGTATAGGTGGGTATAATTCTCTATATACAAGACGCTACGATAGGGACCGAGAGGAGGAATTGGTTTTGGTCTCCCGATGAAATTAAGCTTCCCGTGTTCGCCCCGAACACACAACCTAACTTCATCAATAATAATTTATACCACTAAAGAATTATTATTGAACTACCGCACCAATCCCAAATTATATTTTGAGCTCCTTCTTATTATGAGTGTGTTAGTCTCCCTGTGTTTAAGATGTCAGATGTCCACTAATTAATTGAGTTACTGACAACTCATTTTAATTAATATCTCAGTCAAAGAGTAGTACCACTCAACCTTATCGTCATATCGAACTAAGTCCACCTACAGGGTTTAACATGACAATCTTTATGAGCTCCTCTTGGGGACATTATCAACCTAGATTTCTAGGATATAGTTTCCTTCTATAATCAACAAGACACACTATAAGTAACATCATTTCCCAACTTATTGGGCATTTTGATTTATCGAGCTAAATCTTACCCTTTTATAAGTCAAAGAATTAAATATTAAATATATGTGCTTGTTATTATATTAGGATTAAGAGCACACACTTCCATAATAACTAAGGACTTGTTATTTTATTAAATCAGTATAAAAATAACTTTCCTTAAATGTGTTGGAGTGTATACTAAAAGCCTAGCTTTTGTATAAACATTTATAAGAATCACATTGATCAAGTGTCTACATTTATATATACCAAATGTAGATGTTCAATTAATTTATATTGTAGATAACATAGTGTGTGGTGTCACACATAGAAGATCGTGTTATCGGTTCTTTATAAATTAAAAACTGTAGCTCACAACCAAAATGGAAAGGAACAAACCATTGGAAGGTTGTAGTGTAATTAGGTATTAGTTTATCTTAACTATATAATTACACTAGTACACTTAGAGTGTATTGAGCAGGACCATTTAAAGGTCGTTTCTTTTATACTGACTTTATAAAGGAACAAAGACCTCAGTTAATATGGAAGTGTGTGCTCTTAATCCTAATATAATAACAAGCTGTAAAATACCGGAAATAGGCGAATATTAATAAGGGAATTTTTCCAGAATTTTTGGAAATTTTTCAGGAATTTTTCGGAACTCGTAAGGACGAGTTTACGGGGATAAAACTGGGCCCCAGGAAAGCCTGTTTGGGTTACTCTATTTAAGTGAGGAAATATTTATATTTCCTTTTCTTTTTATATTTTCTTTTTCTTATTTCTTATTTCTTTCTTCTCCCCGTGCCCTCACCCGCGCCTTTCTTCTTCTCTCACGCCGAAGCTCTAACCGCCCGCGGCAGTTCTTCTTCTCCTCTGCCGACGCCTCCTTCCTCTCGCGTCTCCCGATCACCACGGCCGACGCCGGCAGACAAGAGCCGCTATCCTCTGTGCCCTAGCCAGCCCCGGCCGACTAGCGACTTCTCCTCCCTTCCTCTGGTCCGACGAGTTGCCGCCGGCCTTCCTTCTGCTCTAGCGCCGGCTGCCACCACCATTGTGCCTGCCGACGCCGCAGTATTCGACCCCAGCGCCGACCTCCTCCACTTGGTCGTGCCCTAGACTCCTCAGCATTAGCGCCGACTCTTCTTCTCCTTTTCCAAGTGGAGGTTGCTTCCACGTTGTGCTGTTCAGTGGGTTTAGGAATTAGGGTTGGCTGTGGGTTGTTCTTGGGTCTGACAGCCACCTTCCAGCGGCTACATTCCTCCGGCAGCAACGTCCCTGTTGCGAATTGAGGTAAGATGAGTAAATTATTTTCTTGAATTTAAGTTGTTATTGGAATAATATGGTTGAATCCCAAATCTGATCCGGGGTCTCCACTTTTGCCATTTCCTTTGATCAGAACAGTATACTGGAATCCTGAAGAGAAGTTGTTGCTGTGGGTTGTTTCTTGGTTCAGCAGTCGCAGTCTGGACTGTGTATCAGTTGAGGAGGGTGAGAAGTGAGATCTTGATCTCTGAGTTACGGTGGTGAGTTGCAGATTTACTGCTATACTTTAAGGTTAGCATCTGTGCAGTGATAAATTTTTAAGTTAGTTAAGTGTGGATTATTGATGTAAGGCATTTGATTTAGAGGGCAACACCATTTACCTCGCTTCGGTCAGGTTTACTAGCAGCAAGAACGGCTGAGAAGTAAGGTAAGGTGTGGAGCATTTGATACATGCTATAGATCATTGTTTTGATTCGATAATTTTTAGATAGATGATCATGTGTAGATTAATTCTTGTATACAGGATGATGGTCTTGTGATTAGGAATTTATTTAGCTATTTGTTTATACTTAGCTAAATTGTAGGATTTATCACAGGACCTTGACGCGAGACGAGTATCTCGACTACTGGTTTGGACTATTCTATTTGGAGGCGGGTACTTTGACTTATGTCTTTTGATATGCATAATAAAGTGTTTAACATATAGCAATGATTGTGTTTTTCATTTGATTCGGTTGGTCACTACATGATCTGTTACATGTTGTTTGTTTATTTATTATGCACTGCATGTTATTATTTATCTGACCATACATGCTTTCGGTAGTGACCCAACCATGTGATACATCATGTTCAGGACCTAGGGATTATTTGATACCCTATCTGTTTGTGTACCTTCCATCTGATACATTGATTTGTGGTACACCTTTTATTTATGTATGGATCTTGCTATGCTATTCATGATATTGCCATGTTTAGAGTCATGCATCATCTTGCATGATTGCATGCTATGCGGTTGTCTGCTCTATTTTTGTGAGCGCATCGCCAGTTACATGTACTGCACACGCCACCACCCATGGATTAGTGGTATATCAGGCAGGTGTGTGGCGGTTCTGCTGTTTGGCTCCGTTGGTCAGGTGACTCAGTGTGGTAGCCGGCAGTCAATTCCGCTCTGTTTGGCTCCGTTGGCATTTAGTGTAGCAGCGTGGTAGCCGGCAGATGGTGGACTCTGTTTGGCTCCGTTGGTCAGTTGACTCAGCGTGGTAGCCGGCAGAGATATTCTCCCCGTCATCGTGTACCGGGAGATGAGAGCATTGAGCTCCCCCATTTATGATTTGGTGTTAGAGAACAGGAGTATTCCGACAGCATCCCGTCCACTCGGTCGCTCATCAGGAGCAATGATGTCAGAGTGCACGGTCACCATATGCATTTATTGCATTTATTGTTTTTGATTGCTGCATTTACTTGCTGCATTTATATGGATGCATATGATTGACATGCATACAGGATTATGACTTCCTCGGTCTGACGACCCTGTTACCTTTGTACTTTGATTCCGGTTAGTACAGTTATCTCCTGATTTCGTTTCAGTTGCATTTATCCTTCTCGTATTCAGGAGACTGTACGCATGATTAGTGTTGTCTGTTATTTGCTTTATTATGCATATCAGTTGTACCTACTGAGTGTTGGACTCACCCCGCTTCCATTGTTGATATATTTTCAGGTTGAGGTTGTCACGAGCAGTTCCAGTCGTTGGTTCCCACAGCACGTAGTGCTAGTCCTCTGCTAGTTTTGAGTTGTTATTTTATTTTAGCTTTTCTCTATCCGACTTTGTTTTAGTCTTGTTTTGGATTTTACATATGGATATTGTATGGAATCCTTCCGTTTGATGGACTTTTGGTATGATTTGGATTTTATTCTACTACATGCCTGCCTAGACGGCAGAAGAGGTGAGTTCGTCAGATTTGAGCTTTACGAGTGTAGTTGAGTAGGGTGGATTTCGAGTCAGAGTACTATTGTTTGTGATTACTATTATTAACTGCGTGGTTGTGACAGCCAGAGGCTGAATATCTATATAAACTGCGTGGTGATTGTTTTTACTTATTGTTAAAATTCCAGCCGCCTGTGGCTGAGGTATATGTGTTATGTAGAAGTTTCAGATTGTCCGCCGTACAGGGGAGATGCTGCCGAAATTTCTTCAGACAGGGACTCCTTTGGGGTGTGACACAAGCACATATATTTGATATTCATTTCTTTAATTTATCAATGGGTGAGATTTAGTTCGATAAATCAATAAGCCCGATAAGTTGGGAAATGATATCACTTATAGTGTGTGTTGTTGATTATAGAAGGAAAATGTGTCCTAGTGATCTAGGTTGATAATGTCCCCAAGAGGAGCTCATAAGGATTGTCATGTTAAACCCTGTAGGTGGGCTTAGTTCGACATGACGATAAGGTTGAGTGGTACTATTCTTGGACTAAGATATAAATTAAATGAGTTGTCAGTAACTCACTTAATTAGTGGACATTCAACATCTTAAACATAGGGAGACTAACACACTCATAATAAGAAGGAGCCCAAAATATAATTTGGGATTGGTGCGGTAGTTCAATAATAGTTCTTTAGTGGAATGAATTATTATTGATGAAATTAAGTTATGTGTTCGGGGCGAACACGGGATGCTTAATTTCATCGGGAGACCAAAACCAATTCCTCCTCTCGGTCCCTATCGTAGCCTCTTGTATATAGAGATTTATACCCACCACATACCCACCTTCTTACCTAACCAATAGGGGTCGGCCAAGCCAAGCTTGAAGCTCAAGCTTAGGGCCGGCCAAGCCTAAAGGTTGAGCCTTAAGGTGGTCGGCCAATAGCTTGGAGCCCAAGCTTAGGTGGTCGGCCACATCATATTAAAAAGGATTTTATTTATAAATTTTTCTTATGTGGATTTCATGGTTTTAAAAGAGAGTTTAAAATTTAAATCTTTCCTTTTATAACTTTCTACAAAAGATTAAGAAAAGATTTGAAATCTTTCCTTATTTATAGATTGAAAGGTAGATTTTAATTTTGAGAAAACTTTCCTTTTTTAACCATGTTCATGATTTAAAAGAGAGTTTAAAAATTAAATATTCTCTTTTATAAGTTTCTACAAAATATTAAGAAAATATTTGATATCTTTCCTTATTTGTATATTGAAAGAAGATTTTAATTTTTAGAGATAACTTTCCCTTTTGGAAATCATCCACATGTTTAAAAGAAAGATTTTAATTTATAAAATTTCCTTTTTATAGTCCACCATGAAGGAAAAAATTATTGGAGAAATTTTTATAAATTTCCGGAAGCAAATAAAGAAGTTTTAATTTGTGTTTAAAATTTTATTTGCTTGGAGATTTTTAGTGTGGCCGGCCATTGAAATTGAGAAAGGAAATTTGATTTTAATTAATTAAAATTTTCCTTTTCATGGCAAAAGAATTAAGGAAGTTATTATTTAAATTTCCTTATTTGCCAAGACCATGGATTATAAAAAAGGGGGTAGAGGTGGCTTCATAACGAACGACTCTATTATTCTTCTCCTCTCTTTTCCTCCTTGGTGGTCGGCCCTAGCTTCTCCCTCTTCTCTTCTTCTTATGGTCGGCGGCAACCCCTCTTGGAGCTCTTGATGGTGGCCGGTTCTAGCTAGGAGAAGAAGGCGAGAAAGGAGGTTTTGTTTCTTGCATCCCTTGGAGCTTGGTGGTGGTGGTCGGACCTCTACTTCTCTTGGAGAATTGTGGTGGCCGAAACCTAGAAGGAAGAAGAAGGTGCTTGGTGGTTCTCATCTCAGAAGATCATTGCCCACACAACGTCCGAGGTTAGAAGAGGAATACGGTAGAAGATCAAGAGTTTTTTTTTTTGCTTACAAAGAAAGGTATAACTAGTAATTATTTTCCGCATCATACTAGTTTTCTTTGTATAGTTATTTATGGAAATACCAAACACAAGAGGCATATGATTCTAGAGTTTTCAAAATAGTTTTTCGAGTTTGTGTTTTCTTCTTTTTCGAATTTGTGATTCGATTGTTCTTTTTGGTTAACCTAGAGTTATTTAAGGAAATAAATATTAGCTTTCCTTAAAAGGCTTTGCCTAGGCAGTGGTGGTTGCTCCCATATCCAAGAAGGTCATGTGCCTCGCCATGCAGTCCTGGAAGCCAATTTTGGAAATTAATATTTATGGAATTAATAACTTAGGTATATTTGAATCAATAGTGTTAAGTTCCGCTTGCGATTCAAATCTAAACCATTAAGAACATATAAGTTAAATTTGGAATCATTGATGTTAAGTTTCATCTGCGATTCCTAATTTAACTTCTAAAGAACACAATAGGTTATTTAAGGAAAGGTTCGACACTTGTGCAAAAAAATTTTGTACAATGGAACCGGTACGTTTTCCTAGGACTAACCAACAAAATGGTCCTGCTCAATACACTTAGAGTGTACTAGTGTAATCTATTAGTCAAGATAAACTAATACCTAATTACACTACAACTATTCCAATGGTTTGTTCCTTTCAATCTTAGTCGTGAGCTACTGTTTATAATTTATAAAGAACTGATAACTCGATCTTCTGTGTGTGACACCACACACTATGTTATCTACAATATAAATTAATTGAACATCTACATTTGGTATATATAAATGTAGACACTTGACCAATGTGATTCTTATAAATATTTTTACAAAAGCTAGGCTTTTAGTATACACTCTAACAGCACGCCCGTGTGGCTTGTACAGAAAGGGAAGAGACAGAGATCGTGCAACCTTGCATGGTCGTGCGTAGCCGGTAGAAGAGCAGAAGTCACTGGCCAAGCCACTTGGCACGGCCGTGTGGCCTGAATCGAGAGGAAAAGTGAGCTGGCCATCCCATTAGGCACGGTCGTGCAGAGAAATCAGTGGCGAAGGAGGTAGCCGTGCCAAACGGCACGACCATGCGAACCTGATAATAAGGGGGGTCGTGTAACCCTACACGACCCGACCCAGGTTCCCTTTATATTAGGGCACAAGGGTGTGGAGGCTTACACGCCCGTGCCGCCTCTCTCTCCTCCGCCCCCAACCCTCCTCTCTTGCTCTCAAGCCCCCCAAAACTCAACCACTCCTCTCCACATTCATCCAACTTAAGTTCTCATCATCCGGAATGTCAATTTCTCACCAGAGAAAAGGGATAGAATCATTGGTGGTCTCAAACGAGGAGAATGCATGTTTCAAGGGTATGTCAAACAACTTTGGCATTATTTTCTCTAATGATGATCAATTAAATCGTTATTGTTCTTTATCTAAACGTTCCATTTTAAGCACAAGATTTATGGATCGAAAAACATTAGAAATAATGGGGTTTGGAAATGATATTGATTGGCTGCTTGATAGAATAGGTTGGACTAGTATAATGAAACTAAGGTACCCAACTTATCCTCGTATTGTGTTGGAAATTTTAAGCTTGATTTCTGTCGATAATGTTCAAGGAGGAGGGAAATTAAAGTTTCATCTATTTAATAATGACTATGAATGGAATCTTGAAGATTTTAATATATGCTATGATTTGCCTAGAGATGGTACCTGTATTAAGCTGCCGGCTTTTGAAAAGTTAAATTTATGGGAAGAAATGGGTGACGAGTACAGTTTTAATCCACACAACCCTTATGGTAGTAGTATCATTAACCCGATCTTTCGATATGTCTATATGATGATGAGAAACACAATATTTGGGAGGGGCGGTAAAGATGGAATTGTAAGACTTTTAGACTTATATTGTTTATGGGGAATGGTAGAAAATGTACCTGTTAACTCAGGCTATTTCTTTTTAAAGCACTTACTTAAGTTAGGAAAAATTTCCTCCCCTACCCCCATTGTTCTGGGTGGGTTGCTCACTCATATTGCAGAAGTATTAGGATATGACCTTAGTGGCCTTGAAATGATTGAAGACGATTTTCGAATGGATTTAAATTTTTTTGTAACCACTCGTTTGATTTGTCGGGAAGAATTTGGGTATAGTCTTGTGATTAAGGATAGTTTCCCCCTCAAATTGCCTAACCCAGCTCTAACTACGATCCATATTAAGGAAAACTGGCGTTTGATCTTGGAAAAACAACAGATCTGAAAGAGAGTTATGCACGAGAATGCTTGAATTTATAGACACTCATAGAAGGAAAATGGTTTGGAACGAAGACTTTAGATGGTATATGAGGAACTTTCAGAGAAATATCGATGAGCTTTTTGCATATCATAAATAGTTAAAGGATTTGAGATGGGTGATTGACACCTATCCTGAGCTTCCAGATCTTCCCGACCTTCGATCGCATCGTCCATTTTGATTTCATCGAGGCGATGAAAAGTCTAAGTCTGGGGGGGTGTTGTTGCACAACCTGAATCTGGTTGAGAGTCTTTCTTTTGTTTTCGCATATTTATTTACTTTCTTTTATCTGTCTAGTTAGTTTTATCTATTTACATTTTATTTGTTTCTGTTTGCACATTATTTGAGAACGTCAACCATCTTCTTTTTTGGCCACCTGTCCAATAGCAAAATGTCTAGCATTTTCTTAGTTCATGAGTGGTCTATATTGTGTTAGTATGTTTAGTGTATCCCCTTTCTCTATCTTTAGTAGCATGAAATAAGCTAAGTATTGTACGGAGTTCGGTATAAGTTTTTGGCCTAACCTTAAGGACTTATTTTCACTACACTTAAGTACTTAAGCTTGAATGGTAGACATACTTTTGAAATAGTTATGATTCATCCAAATTGTTTAGTACTTGTGTTCCCATGGTGATTCCTTATTTACATTTTGGTTACTGGATAACCTCGGATCATGGAAGCTCATTCGGAAAATCCAAATCCCAACATATGCATCGCATGTGTAATAAATGTTACACCTCTATAGCACTATAAAAAAAATTAAAAAATATAATAAATAATAATAATAATAATAATAATAATAACTAATAAATAAGGGATAAAAAAACAGTTGTCGTGAGTGGAAACTAACAATTCACCCCTTTGAGACCGAGTTAGGTTACTGGGGAAATGAATGTTACGTTTCTCTTGATTCCGAGAAGTACCCTTTGAGACCTTGTGTAATTTAAGGAAAATGAACCAAGTATGTGGTAGGAAAGTGTCTATCACCGGGAACATTAGGAACTCAATTGTATGACGACTTAACTAGGGCAGAGAATGGAAACTTGAAGAGCTTGAGCTACTTACTGTTGGTTGCTACTCGGAAAACTTAGAGGTTCCACTGTACAAAAATTTTGTACAAAGGTCTGAACCTTTTCCTAGCTACCATGTGTTCTTTTAAATTAAATTTTGGATCGCCTGCGGAACTTAACACGTTTGATCCAAAACTTAATCTATTTGTTCTTTAAGGTTTAGACTTGGATCTCCTGCGGAACTTAACACGTTTGATCCAAATCACCTAAGTTATTAATTCCATTAAATATTAATTTCCATAATTGGTTCCCAGTACTGACGTGGCGAGTCACATGGCCTTCTTGGATATGGGAACAACCACCACCGACTAGACAAAACCTTTTATGGAAAGCTAATATTTAATTTCCTAAAACAACTTTAGGTCAACCAAAAAGAACAATCAAATCACAAGGAAAAGAAAAATAAAAGAACACAACTTCGAAAAACATATTCAAAATACTAAAATCGTAAGCCTCTTGTATTTGGTATTATTTCCATAAATAACTAGCATGATGCGGAAAGGAAAAATTACTAGTTATACCTTCTAAAAAGACCTCTTGATCTTCTACCGTATTCCTCTTCTAACCTCGGACGTTGTGTGGGCAACGATCTTCCGAGATGAGAACCACCAAGCACCTTCTTCTTCCTTGCAAGTTTTGGCCACCACAATTCTCCAAGAGAAGTAGAGGTCCGGCCACCACCACCAAGCTCCAAGGGATGCAAGAAACAAAACCACCTTTCTCTCCTTCTTCTCCTAGCTAGAACCGGCCACCATCAAGAGCTCCAAGAGAGGTTGCCGCCGGCCATAAGAAGAAGAGAAGAGGAAGAAGCTAGGGCCGGCCACCAAGGAGGAAAAGAGAGGAGAAGAATAATAGAGTTTTTCCACCCGTGAAGGCACCTCTACCCCCTCTTTTATAATCCTTGGTCTTGACAAATAAGGAAATTTTAATAAAAAATTCCTTAATTCTTTTGTCATAAAAAAGAAAAATTATTTTAATTAAAAAACAATTTTTCTTCTTTTAATAATAATGGTCGGCCACTTCTAATTCCCCAAAATAAGGAAAATTTAATTCACACAAGAATTAAAACTTCCTAATTTGTTTCTAGAAATTTATAAAAATTTCTCCAATAATTTTTATCCCTTCATGATTGGTTAATAAAAAAGGAAATTTTATAAATTAAAATTCTTCTTTTAAACATGTGGATAATTTCCAAAAGGAAAGTTATCTCTAAAAATTAAAATCTCTTTTCAATCTACAAATAAGGAAAGATATCAAATCTTTTCTTAATCTTTTGTAGAAACTAATAAAAGAGAATATTTAATTTTTAAACTTCTCTTTTAAATTATTATCATGGTTAAAAAGGAAAGTTTTTCTTAAAAATAAAATCTCCTTTCAATCTACAAAAAGGAAAGATTTCAAGTCTTTTCTTAATCTTTTGTAGAAAGCTTTAAAAGGAAAGATTTAATTTTAAACTCTCTTTTAAAACTATGATATCCACATAAGAAATAATTTTTAAAAAATCCTTTTAATAAGCTTGGGTCCAAGCTAGGGCTGACCACCTAATGAAACCAACTACCTTGTTTGGCGGCCCTAGCTTGAGCTTCAAGCTTGCTTGAGGCCACCTTTGGGTGGGTAAGAAGGTGGTATGTGGTGGGTATAAATCTCTATACAAGAGGCTACGATAGGGACCGAGAGGAGGAATTGGTTTTGGTCTCCGATGAAATTAAGCTTCCCGTGTTCGCCCCGAACACACAACTTAATTTTATCAATAATAATTCATTCCACTAGAGAACTATTATTGAACTACCGCACCAATCCCAAATTACATTTTTGGGCTCCTTCTTATTATGAGTGTGTTAGTCTCCCTGTGTTTAAGATAACAAATGTCCACTAATTAAGTAAGTTACTGACAACTCACTTAATTAATATCTAGCTCCAAGAGTAGTACCACTCAACTTCATCGTCATGTCGGACTAAGTCCACCTGCAGGGTTTAACATGACAATCCTTTTGAGCTCCTCTTGGGACATTCTCAACCTAGTATCTCTAGGACACAGTTTCCTTCTATAATCAACAACACACACTATAAGTGATATCATTTCCCAACTTATCGGGCTTATTGATTCATCGAACTAAATCTCACCCATTGACAAATTAAAGAAATAAATATCAAATATATGTGCTTGTTATTATATTAGGATTAAGAGCACACACTTCCATATAACTGAGGTCTTTGTTTCTTTATAAAGTCAGTATAAAAGAAACGACCTCTAATGGTCCTACTCAATACACTCTAAGTGTACTAGTGTAATTATATAGTTAAGATAAACTAATACCTAATTACACTACGACCTTCAAATGGTTGGTTCCTTTCCATCTTGGTCGTGAGCTACTGTTTATAATTTATAAGGTACTGATAACATGATCCTCTGTGTGTGACACCACACACCATGTTATCTGCAATATAAATTAATTGAACAACTACATTCATCACAAATGTAGACATTTGACCAATGTGATTCTTATTTCTAGATAAATGTTTATATCAAAAGCTAGGCTTTTAGTATACACTCTAACAATCTCCCACTTATACTAAAAGACTAAGCTGCCATATCTGCTGCCATACATCTGATTCCCATCCCTTCAACATGCCCATCAAAAGCTCTTGCCTTAAGGACCTTAGTGAAAGGATCTATAGGTCATTACCTGATGCAATCTAGCGGCAACAACTTCTCCTCGTTTATACGATTCCTCGTATTGGGTGGTACTTGCGCTCTATTGTGTTTACTTGCCTTATAGACTTATGGTTTTTTCGAGTTTGCTACTGCACCAACATTATTACAATAAATTGTAATAATTTTTGGACAAACCAGAAATCATATCTAAGTCTATCTTGAGGTTATTGAGTCATTCAGCTTTTATGGCTACCTCAGAGGCTTGCCATATACTAAGCTTCTATGGTGGAGTTCAGAAAAACACCTATGCTTATCACTCTTCCATAGTTATGACTTTACCTCCTAAAGTAAACACAAAACCCCGAGGTTGACTTATTATTGTCCCTATCCGATTGGAAGTCAAAATCCATGCAACCCACAAGGACTAAATTAACTGCCTTGTAAGCTAGCATATAATCTCTAGTGCTTCTAAGGTACTACAATATATACTTTACTGCAGTCCACTGTCCTTGTCCAGGCTTACTTTGATATCTGCTAACTATGCCCTTGGCAAAACAGATTTCTAATCTCGTGCATAGCATACATTAGGCTTCCAACAGCCGTAGCATAAAGAACTTCCTTTATTTCCTTTATCTCCTTTGATGTCTATAGAGACATATCTTTAGATAAAGTTACTCCATCCTGAAAAGGTAAGAAACCTTTCTTGGAGTTTTGTATGTTTAAAACGAGCAAGGATTTTTCCGATGTATGAAGCTTAGGATAAGTAAAATATTCTTTTCTTGCGATCCCTTATTACTTTGATCTCAAGAATATATACATTCTCCCAAGTCCTTTATATCGAATTGTTTGGACAACCATACCCTTACTTCTGACAACATTTTGATATTGTTTCCAACTACCAAAAATGTTATCTAAGTATAGTACAAGAAATACCACCACGTTTCCATCACATCTTTTGTATACACAAGACTTATCCGGTTACTAAATCCATAGATCTGGATTAATTTGATAAACCGGATGTTCCAAGACCTTGAAGCTTTGCCTCAGTCCATAAACTGATTGAGCTTACACACAAGATGCTCTTAGCCCTTTGCAATGAACCCTTCTGGTTGCTTTATATGGATGTTTTCTTCAAGACTTTCATTAAGGAATGCTGTCTTGACATCCACTTGCCAAATAGATAAAAGAATCCGGATAGACTTAAGCATGGCTACCAGTGAAAAAGTTTTCTTTTTCATCTAACCTTTCTTTGAAAGTTTCTACCTTCCTGTCTATCCCTCTTTTCCTAATATAGACCTTTTTACACCCAAAGGCTTTTATACCATTTGGTGGTTCTATAAGCTTCCAGATTTTATTAGAATACATATATTCTAATTCTGTTACTCATTACTCTTTGCCAAGATATTGCATCTTTATCTTGGAGTGCTTCGTCATATGTCCGGAGATCAGGTTTATGTCCTCCAGGGATCGAGTCCAAAAACTCTCCCAAAACATAAATCTTTTTAGGTTGCCTAACAACCCTCCCACTACGATGAGGCACTTTCTACAATTGTGTATCATTTGTGATACGTGTTGCAGTTTCTTGTGATATTTCATCTTGTACATTTGGTACTAGATTAGACATGTCCTTTATTATTTCCTTAAGAACAAATTTACTTATGGGCATGAGGTTTATTACATAGTCCTTTTCTAAAAATCGGTCATTGATGCTAACAATAACCTTCTGATTTTTAAGACTATAAACCTACTTTCATTTCTCTATGATAACCCACAAACAAGTGAATTCCTGTCCAACTTATCATTGTCTCTCTTCAGCATATGTGCTGGACTACTCGAATCCGAATATGCTTCAAAATAGGCTTACACCTATTCAGCAATTCTATATGAGTAGAGAGTTCTGACTTTGGAAGGTACTATGTTCACTTCCGTTTCCAGAGTATATCCTTAAAATGAATTTGGTAATTTTCTAAATAACTCATCATCAATCTACTTATTTCCATAAGAGTCCTATACCTTCCTTTTTCTACACCATTCTGTTGGGATATACCTAGGTGTAGTTAGTTGGGATATACCTATAGTCATCCAAAAATAGAAGTCTGTTCTAGTGATCCACAAACAAGCTCATCCGTTATGGAGGAAGTCACTCAGAGCCAACGCGCAAGCTTATTTGCATCACTTACAAACCAGTAATGGAGACCATGGGATTTACTTAAAAATCCCTCTCCCACTTAGTTATTTATAAATGAGGAATTTTAACTATGCTAGCCTACTAAACATGTAAACTAACATGCACACACAGCACAATATAAAAGCAATAAATAGAAAATCTAATTTTCAACTATTATGGCTTTTATCTCTAGTTGTCCTCCGTGTGTTGTCATCCCAAGCTGCTGCCATATTTGGCCACCGCCACCGGGTCTAGTTGTCGCATCCATCTTGCTCCTAGTTCCGCTGCGCCTCTGGTCCTTAGAAGGTTCCATGCTTTGCAAGATTTGATCCGCGACATAAATAGAATTTTACATTTTTGATCCTATATTCCATAAAAGGAATGTACATGTATCTAAATCAAAAATAAAATCCTAATAAAACTAAATACAGCTCCTGCTGTATTTTAATACAATCATGCACACACATATAAATGCCCTTGACATGTCCAAGGGTCCAATCACACACATAAAACTATAAGCCATAATAGTTGGATCCTGCATCCACAAAGTTAGCACATCCTACTATTAACCTGCCTAAATTATGTATGACATGTGCATAATTAATCTATTACCAAATACACAGAGGCAAAACCCTAGCTCTGATACCAATTATTGGTTGCTACTCGGAAAACCTAGAGGTTCCACTGTACAAAAATTTTGTACAAAGGTCTGAACCTTTTCCTAGCTACCATGTGTTCTTTTAAATTAAATTTTAGATCGCCTGCGGAACTTAAAATGTTTGATCCAAAACTTAATCTATTTGTTCTTTAAGGTTTAGACTTGGATCTCCTGCGGAACTTAACACGTTTGATCCAAATCACCTAAGTTATTAATTCCATTAAATATTAATTTCCATAATTGGTTCCCAGTACTGACGTGGCGAGGCACATGGCCTTCTTGGATATGGGAACAACCACCACCGACTAGACAAAACCTTTTATGGAAAGCTAATATTTAATTTCCTAAAATAACTTTAGGTCAATCAAAAAGAACAATCAAATCACAAGGAAAAGAAAAATAAAAGAACACAACTTCGAAAAACATATTCAAAATACTAGAATCGTAAGCCTCTTGTATTTGGTATTATTTCCATAAATAACTAGCATGATGCGGAAAGGAAAAATTACTAGTTATACCTTCTAAAAAGACCTCTTGATCTTCTACCGTATTCCTCTTCTAACCTCAGACGTTGTGTGGGCAACGATCTTCCGAGATGAGAACCACCAAGCACCTTCTTCTTCCTTGCAAGTTTCGGCCACCACAATTCTCCAAGAGAAGTAGAGGTCCGGCCACCACCACCAAGCTCCAAGGGATGCAAGAAACAAAACCACCTTTCTCTCCTTCTTCTCCTAGCTAGAACCGGCCACCATCAAGAGCTCCAAGAGAGGTTGCCGCCGGCCATAAGAAGAAGAGAAGAGGAAGAAGCTAGGGCCGCACCAAGGAGGAAAAGAGAGGAGAATAATAGAGTTTTTCACACTGAAGGCACCTCTACCCCCTCTTTTATAATCCTTGGTCTTGACAAATAAGGAAATTTTAATAAAAAATTCCTTAATTCTTTTGTCATAAAAAAGAAAAATTATTTTAATTAAAAAACAATTTTTCTTCTTTTAATAATAATGGTCGGCCACTTCTAATTCCCCAAAACAAGGAAAATTTAATTCACACAAGAATTAAAACTTCCTAATTTGTTTCTAGAAATTTATAAAAATATCTCCAATAATTTTTATCCCTTCATGATTGGTTAATAAAAAGGAAATTTTATAAATTAAAATTCTTCTTTTAAACATGTGGATAATTTCCAAAAGGAAAGTTATCTCTAAAAATTAAAATCTCTTTTCAATCTACAAATAAGGAAAGATATCAAATCTTTTCTTAATCTTTTGTAGAAACTAATAAAAGAGAATATTTAATTTTTAAACTTCTCTATTAAATTATTATCATGGTTAAAAAGGAAAGTTTTTCTTAAAAATAAAATCTCCTTTCAATCTACAAAAAAGGAAAGATTTCAAGTCTTTTCTTAATCTTTTGTAGAAAGCTTTAAAAAGGAAAGATTTAATTTTTAAACTCTCTTTTAAAACTAAGATATCCACATAAGGAAAATTTATAAATAAAATCATTTTTAATATGATGTGGCCGGCCACCTAAACTTGCGCTCCAAGCTATTGGCCGGCCACCTTAAGGCTCAACCTTTAGGTTTGGCCGGCCCTAAGCTTGAGCTTCAAGCTTGGCTTGGTCGGCCCCTATTGGTTGGGTAAGAAGGTGGGTATGTGGTGGGTATAAATCTCTATATACAAGAGGCTACGATAGGGACCGAGAGGAGGAATTGGTTTTGGTCTCCCGATGAAATTATGCTTCCCGTGTTCGCCCCGAACACACAACTTAATTCCATCAATAATAATTCATTCCACTAAAGAACTATTATTGAACTACCGCACCAATCCCAAATTACATTTTGGGCTCTTTATACAAAAGCTAGGCTTTTAGTATACACTCCAACAATCTCCCACTTATCCTAAAAGATTATGTTGTCATAAATGTTGCCATACATCTGATTCTCATCCATTCAACATGTCCATCAAAAGCTCTTGCCTTAAGGACCTTAGTGAAATGATCTACAGGTTATCACTTGATGCAATATAGTCGGCAACAACTTCTCCTCGTTATACGATGTCCCGTATTGGGTGGTACTTGCGCTCTATTGTGTTTACTTGCCTTATGGACTTATGGTTTCTTTGAGTTTGCTACTACACCACTATTATTACAATAAATTGTAATAAGTTTTTGGCAAACAGAAAACATGTCTAAGTCCATCATGAAGTATCTGAGCCATACAGCTTTTATGACTGCCTCAGTGGCTGCCACTTACTCAGCTTCTTATGGTAAAGTCCAAAAAAGCACATATGCTTATCACTCTTCCATAGTTATGACTTTACCTCCTAAAGTAAACACAAAACCCCGAGGTCAACTTACTATTGTCCCTATCTGATTGGATGTCAAAATCCGTGCAACCCACAGGGACCAAATTATCTGTCTTGTAAGCTAGCATATAATCTCTAGTACCTCTAAGGTACTTTAATATACGCTTTACCGCAGTACAATATCCTCGTCCAGGGTTACTTAGATATCTGCTAACCATGCCCACGACAAAACAGATATCCAGTCTCATACACAGCATTACATATATTTAGGCTTCCCACAGCCGAAGCATAAGGAACTGCCTTCATGTCCTTTATCTCCTTTGATGTCTTCGGAAACATCTCATTAGATAAAGTTACTCCATGCCTAAAAGGTAAGAAACCTTTCTTGGAGTTCTGCATGCTAAACGAGCAAGGATTGTATGAAGCTCGGGATAAGCACAACATTCTTTTCTTCCGATCCCTTATGTCTTTGATCCCAAGAATGTGTGCTCATTCTCCTAAGTTCTTCATATTGAATTGTTTGGACAACCATACCCTTACTTCTGACAACACTTTAATATTATTTCCAACTACAAAAAATGTTATCTATGTATAGTACAAGAAATACCACCACGTTTCCATCACACTTCTTGTATACATAAGACTCATTCGGTTATTAAATAAATCCATAGGTCTGGATTACTTTATTAAACCGAATATTCCAAGACCTAGAAGCTTTACTTCAGTCCATAGACTGATTGAGCTTACACACAAGATACTCTTTGCTCTTTACAATGAACCCTTCTGGTTGCTATATATGGATGTTTTCTTCAAGACTTCATTTGAGGAAAGCTGTCTTGACATCCACTTGCCAAATAGATAAAAGAATTTGGATAGACTTAAGCATGGCTACCGGTGAAAAGGTTTCCTTTTTCAACAAGCCTTGCTTTGAAAGTTACCACCTTCCTGTCTATCCCTCTTTTCCTATTGTAAACCTATTTACACCAAATAGCTTTTACACCATTTGGTGGTTCTATAAACTCCCAGATTTTATTAGAATACATATATTCTAATTCTATATTCATTGCTCTTTACAAAGATGTTGTATCTTTATCTTGGAGCGCTTCATCATATGTCTGGGAATCAAGTTCATATTCACCAGGGATCAGGTCCAAAGATTCTCCCAAAACATGAATCTTTTAGGTTGCCTAACAACCCACCCAATATAACGAGGCACTTTCTGTAATTGTGTATCATTTGTGATACGTGTTGCAGTTTCTTGTGATATTTCATCTTGTACAGTTGGTACTAGATTAGACGTGTCCTTTAATTTCCTTAAGAATAATTTTTTACTCAGGGACTTGTGGTTCATAGTATAGTCCTTTTCTAAAATCGGGCATTGGTGCCAATAATGACCTTCCGATTTTAAGGTCTATAAACCTCTTTTCATTTTTCTAGGATAACTCACAAACAAGTGAACTCTTGTCCAATATTATCATTGTCTCTCATGTGCTAGACCACCCAAATCCGAATATGCCTCAGACTAGGCTTACGCCCATTCTGCAATTCTATGGGAGTAGAGAGTTCTGACTTAGAAGGTACTATGTTTACTTCCGTTTCCAGTGTGTATCCTTAAAACGATTTTGGTAATTTTCTGAATAACTCATCATTGATCTAATTATTCCATAAGAGCTTTATACCTTCTTTCTACTACACCATTCTGTTGGAGTGCACCAGGTGCAGTTAGTTGGGATTGAATCCCGTCTTCTAATAATTGACTCCTAAACTCTCCTAAGAGGTACTTGTTACTACGATTTCACCGTAGTATCTTGATACTTTTACTTTGATGTTACTCCACATCAGCCTAGTATTCTTTAAACTAATCAAAGCACTTAGACTTGTGGTGAGTCAAGTAAATGTATCTTTATCTCGAATAGTCGTCTATAAAAGAGACAAAATATTCAAAACAACCTCTTGCCTGGATAGTCAAAGGTCTACACAAATCAAAATGAACCAATTCCAACATATCTTTGGCTCTATACCCTTTTAAAAGCTACTTGGTTATTTTTTCTTCCAAGTAAGACTCGCAGATTGGAAAGATTCCCACTACCAATGAACCCAAGAATTCATTGGTTATTATCCTTTGAATCCTACTCAAGTTAATATAACCTAGCCTTGGATGCCAAAAATATGATTGGTTCATTTTCAAAGGTTACTTTATCTTAAAGTTAGAAAATGTGTTATTAATTTTTATTTATTGCATCGTGGGAGTTATTGGATTATAAATTGTCAATCAACATACCAGAACAGATAACTTCACTATTTTCTTGATAACAAGTTTGTTATCAAAATAGACAGAATATCTATTCTTTAATAGTTTAGAAACTGGAATCAGGTTCTTTCTAAACTTAGTACGTAAAGACAATTTCTAATAATCCATATTTTATTCCTATCAAAGGATAAACATCTCCCACTGCAACAACTGCTACTTATACAGCAGTGCCCATGTGGACAGTGATTTATATTGTTGTCAGATTTTCTAGAACCCCTGCAATGAATTACAGACATAATCAGTAGTTTCTATATCTACACACCAAGTACCGGTAGATAACACCACTAAATATGTTTCAACAACTAATAAAATGTAACGACCTAAATTTCCTCATTTTGAGCTCCAAAAATAATTCAAGAATATTTTGAAATGCTATAGAAAAATTCTAGAGATTTTTAGAAATTTTTAGAGTATTTTTACACAATTTTTAGAGTTCGTTTGGTATTTTTACCAAGAGGAAGAAGTAAAAAATAATAATAATAATAATAATAATATATGTTGAAGCCGGGTTTTGATCCCAAGATCACGGACCCAAACCCGAGTCTTAACGAACTCAGCCCAACCATATGGTCTACGTATGTTTTGTTAATCATATATGGAGCGATATATATTTAAGTAGTAGTTAGGAATAGTAAAATAAATTGGAAATAAAAGTGCGCGGCTGAGGAATCGAAGCTGAGATCTCTGACTTGGTTAAAACCTGGCTAACCAAGTGTGCTACGGGCGGTTTTGTTTAAGAATAGATAGTAAAATTATTTATGGTATAGTTGATAATGAAACCCTAGTTTTAAAAAGGAATTGTTTTATTTTCCCGAACCCTAAAAATCTTTTCCTCCTCTCTCGCTCCCGACGCTGCAATTTCCTCTTCTCGGGCGGAAACAGAGAAAAGGCTAGGGCACGTCTCCGGCGCCGACGAGTGGCTAACTCCGAGGATCTCCTTCACCTTCGTGATCCCCTCGTCGAGAAGAGCAAGGAAGCATGAAGGAAAGGTTGAATCTTCAAGTTCTCCGAACCCTAGAGGCTTTCTTTTCCAGCTGTGAGTTCAAGAACGGCAAGGTAAGTTGCTTACTCACCTGCGGTAAGAGTAGCTATCGAGTTTTTGCTTTACTTGTTGTTTTCTGTGATGAATGTCGTAAGGAGCTTGTTGTGAGGTCGTTGCCGTGAGTCTCAAAAGGGAACGAAGAAGGGAAACAGATTTGCTTTGAATTGTATTTTTAATTCGGTGGATAAGATTAGTAGCTTGTGATTCCTTGCTATGAGATTTGATGTTTCGAGATGGTTTAGTTTCGTTTCCAGAAATCATTACAAGGTTTTAGATTGAATTAGCAATTTGTTGTTTCCTGCTGTAACCAGTTATGTTGTTAGGGAATTAGTCCACTTTGTCTTTGCTTTGGAACCTGTAACAGATTTAGTCTTATTGGTTGGCTTCCTTGTAGTTTACAAGCCTGCACAGTTTGGTGATTTGGATGTTAAGTTTCAAAATCTTGTAGTAAATTCCGAATATGAACAACCCTTACAAGTGCAGATTTAGTTTTGTTTTTTTTACCTTTAGCAAAGGCAGATACAGATTCGGGTTCCTTTCATGTGTACAAGTCCTTAGCTACTTCTTTCAAGAGTAGTTATATTAAATAAACTTACGCTGATTTGCAGTACAGCCCCATATGAACAGCCCATATGCTAATTTTTCCTTAGGCTATGCTCGGTTAGAAACAAATCAACATGAGTAGATCCATTAAGTTTTTGTTCTAGTAGACCATGAAACAAAACAAGCTTTACATAGGTTTGAAGAGAAGATTCTAGCAGGTTTTAGTTTGAGTTAGAGCTTGCTGTACAGTTTCATATTTTCTTTTAGCATTTAGTTAAGTTCTGTATATGTATTTTTAGTTTTGGTATGAGGTTTTAAGTGTTGTACCATGTTATTTTTTAGGCACTTCAGTTTAGTATGACATGCAGATTTTATTAAGTTATAATGCAGAATTTTATTAAGCATTTTATTGAGCTTAAGTGCAGAATTTTCCATCTTGTTCTTTAGTGGTGCAGTTTGGTTCTTCATTAAGTGTAGATTTAGTTTAGTTCTTTAGCAAATGTAGATTTTCAATAAGAGTATATTTTCTAGTTATGTTTGCTATGAGTTGAGCATGACCAGTTTTCTTTGCTATTAGATATGCACGAGTATATGGTTTAGTTTCTTTAGGGTGCAGATTTGAAGTTTACTACTTCCTTAACGAGCAAGAATAGCTCCTTAATTTAAAACATGTGTTTCATTAAATCTTTTTTTAGAAGATTATAAGTAGTTATAAGTAAAGAAATGACCAAGGTCTTGATAGGATCACTAAATTTCAGAATTTGGGATCAGCAGCACGTCAAGTGCTCGAAGAAATGCCAAGGCATTCTATAGTAAAAGAATTAGAAGATAAGGAACATTTTAGTTCTTTCCTTTCTTGTGGAAATTTCTGGTGTGGATTAAGAGGTTTCAAGTATATTCCTTTGTAGATTTGTAAGGTTCTATTGGGTTAAAGATGTTCTTTACATGATATGATAAGAATTGAGGAAGTCTTTAGGCACGCTTTTTGATTGTGTTTGTATAGAATCGAGGAAGTCTTGCAGTTTAGAACGAGTTAGATTAATTTGGAGCATGTTAGTTTCAGATTTCATGAAAATATTTCAGTTGTAGATTTTCAGTTTTAGTTTATATATATATATATCTATGCAACGAACTGCCTTTTATTTCAAGTATATATAAAGTTAGATTTATCTTTAAGCTTTTAGTTTCCCTTTGTTCTACTAATAGGCAATGAACACAGAATGACTTGAATTAAGTATTGGTTTATTAGGCTAATTGGAGGTTGATCCGGCAGTGATTTTGGTTTATTTTATGATGAAGTAGGTAGTGTAATCTCTTTAGTGCAGAAGTATGGATGAAGGAGTGAAGTGAGCATATGTAATATGTTGTTTTGGTGAGTATCATGTATTAAGACTAAAAGATGATTTGAAGTGATGTAATGAATTTAACAGGTGAGAAGTATGTGAGTGTTTTAGATATGCAAGTAGTAACTTCAGAGTAGAAGTTTAGTTTAGAAAGTGAGAAAAGAGATTTAAATGTTAGATCAATTCTGAGCATGATTTCTACTCTTTCTAGATGACCCTAAATGTTGGTACAATATTTGTTTAATGACAAACCTTTCTTCTAGATAGGGTAATGGTTAGTTCAGATAACTCTTTATCATGACTAAAGGAGCAAGATTGTAGAATGAGTAGAGTTGAAGTTTACCTCATGTTAGCTAAATTTGTGTAGTTGTGATCCATCGATTTTATAATATTTGAATGTTACTGCACTATTGAGGTTTAATGTAGTTGCTTCACCTAACTGCTTAGGAGGTTTGGAATTATGGAACAACTAAGGCTGTAGTCTTTAATTTTAAAATACAGATAGTTTATAGAAAGCATTGTAGAACAAGGCTTTAGATTTCTTTTAAATATGCATGATTGTGTGTTACCTAGTTGATTTCACTTATAGATGCATATTTAAAAATACTCTAATAGTATTTTGAGTTTAAGAAAAGTATAAGAAAGATAAAGAAAAGAAAGTAAAAGACCAAGGCTTAAGTAGATCCCAAAGTCAAGATTTTAGGGATTTTGGCACACAAGGTGCTTATTAAAATGCCAAGGCATTATATATTAGAAGTATTAAAAGAATAACAAGTATAAGGAAGTTATAGTTAAAAAGAAAATAAGTATTTTACTTTTTAATGGCATGTACCGGACACAAGGTCCATTGGGTGGGCTCCTAGATCGCCTCTAGGCACAAGATCGCCTAGAAGTACCTTAGTAGTTTCGGGATTAGCTACCTCGACTCATATTAAGGATGCGCGCAAATTGGTACAATGCCGGGCCCAAGAGAAGTTGATTATTATTTTGAAGTATATAAGTATAAGTTTTGAACAATTGAAATAAGTTTCATATAGTTCTAAAATCAACAAGTTTATTTCTTTATTCTACCATGTTTATTTAGTAGATGAGTAGGACAGTCTACCTTTTCGGTAGGGTTTCCATGTGGTTTTTAATCATACCGGTTAGTAGAGTTAGTAGCTAAGTAACGGTCACTCTTAGAGAGTAGTAGTAGTAAGAAAGGTAGTCGTTACATAAAATACACCGTTATTGTTCTCAGTTCTGAGAGGACAGTCTACCTTAATGTCCAAGTTTTCTAATCATTACAATTAGGACTACTAAGTCTATTCTATAGTATAACAACTAGGAGATTGACTAACATTTGAAATCCTAAGAATCACAAAAATATTTGGTCAAGACCAGCATCTCAAAATCCCCTTGAATTTTGTATGCCACGTTAGTGTGGACGTATACAAATTCTAAAAAGAGATTTCATCCATTAATTTTATTATCTCGTCAACCGATGACAAATAAAATTAATAGTTGGTCTGTCTTTGATCAAATATTTGGTCAAGACTCTAAATTTAAAATAATATTGATTCCTCAAACAATACTATTTAAATTTACCAACACCTCAAAACACCGTGAGTTTTGCATGCCACGTTAGTGTGGACGTATACAAAATCAACATTTGTAAGAGGAGGGTTTTACCCATTGACTATCTTGTTAGTATAACTTTTTGACAAATAAAATTACCTCAAACACCATGAATCTTGTATGCCACGTTAGTGTGGACGTATACAAATTCAAACATTTGTAAGATTGGTTTATTAATTTTATTATCTTGCCAATCTATTTTTATGACAAATCAATAGTTGGTTTCCCTTTGGTCACACAAGTGATAGTAGTGACTCCGTTGGAGAGGATACTATTAAATGTGTCTAAGTGTATACCATTACTTGATACTAAGCCCATTAAATAGAATTGTGCCACTTTAGTTGGAGAAGATCACACACATCCTAAATAACATCCTATAACCATCCATTAAGAAAGTTTGATCTAGTGATCCGCAAACAAACTCATCCATTGTGGAGGGAGGCACTCAGAGTCAACACGCAAGCTTATTGCATCACTTACAAACCAGTAATGGAGACCATGGGATTAATATACTAATCCCTTTCCCACTTAGTTATTTAAGGTGAGGAATTTTAATCTATGCTAGCATATATCATACGCGCACACATCACAGTAAATATAAGCAATAAATATGGAAATTAATTTTCCAACTATTATGGCCTTTTCCATCACTGTCCTTTGTGTGCTCCAACCCTAGCTGCTGCAATCTTTAGCCACCGCCATCGGGTCAAGTTGTCGCATCTATCTTGCTTCTTATTCCGCTGCGCCTCTGGTCCTCTAATAGCACCATGCCTCGCTAAGATACGATCCGCGACAAATATACAATTTTACATATATCAATCCTATATTCCATAAATGGAATGTACATGTAATCTAGATCGAAAAATAAAATTCTAAAACCTAGGGCCAATACAGCTCCTGCTGTATTAGTTACATACAATCATGGACACACAATTAAATGCCCTTGACATGTCCAAGGGTCCAATCACACACAATAAAAATATGTCATAATAGTTGGAGCCTGCAACCATAAAATTAGCACATCCTACTATTATCCTGCCTAAATTATGTATGACATATGCATAACCTAATTTGAAAACCAAACACACAGAGGCAAACCCTAGCTCTGATACCAATTGTTGGTTAGTCCTAGGAAAACATACCGGTTCCACTGTACAAAAAATTTTTGTACAAGTGTCAAACCTTTCCTTAAATAACCTATTGTGTTCTTTAGAAGTTAAATTAGGAATCAGAGACGGAACTTAACATCATTGATTCCAAATTTAACTTATCTGTTCTTAATGGTTTAGATTTGAATCGCAAGCGGAACTTAACACTATTGATTCAAATCTACCTAAGTTATTAATTCCATAAATATTAATTTCAAAAATTGGCTTCCAGGACTGCATGGCGAGGCACAAGGCCTTCTTGGATATGGGAGCAACCACCACCGCCTAGGCAAAGCCTTTTAAGGAAAGCTAATATTTATTTCCTTATATAACTCTAGGTTAACCAAAAGAAACAATCGAATCACAAATTCGAAAAAGAAAAAAACACAAACTCGAAAAAACTATTTCGAAAACTCTAGAATCATATGCCTCTTGTGTTTGGTATTTCAAAAAATAACTAAACAAAGAAAACTAGTATGATGCGGAAAATAATTACTAGTTATACCTTCCTTTGTATGCAAAAATAACCTCTTGATCTTCTACCGTATTCCTCTTCTTATCTCAGACGTTGTGTGGGCAATGATCTTCCAAGACGAGAACCACCAAGCTCCTTCTTCTTCCTTCTAGGTTTCGGCCACCACAATTCTCCAAGAGAAGTAGAGGTCCGGCCACCACCACTAAGCTCCAAGGGATGCAAGAAACAAAACCTCCTTTCTCTCCTTCTTCTCCTAGCTAGAACCGGCCACCATCAAGAGCTCCAAGAAGGGTTGCCGCCGGCCATAAGAAGAAGAGAAGAGGGAGAAGCTAGGGTCGGCCACCAAGGAGGAAAAGAGAGGAGAAGAATAATAGAGTTGTCCACCCATGAAGGCACCTCTACCCTCTCTTTTATAATCTTTGGTCTTGGCAAATAAGGAAATTTAAATAAAAACTTCCTTAATTCTTTTTCCAAGAAAAAGAAAATTTATTTAATTAAAACAATTTTCTCTTCTCAATTTACAATGGCCGGCCACTTTAAAACAAAACAAGGAGAGTTTTAATTAATTAAAACTTCCTAATTTGTCTCCGGAAATTTATAAAAAATTTCTCCAATAATTTTTCCCTTCATGGTGGATTATAAAAAAGAAATTTTAAAAATTAAAATCTTTCTTTTAAACATGTGGATGATTTCCAAAAAGGAAAGTTATCTCTAGAAATTTAAATCTCCTTTCAATCTACAAATAAGGAAAGATATCAAATCTTTTCTTAATCTTTTGCAGAATCTTATAAAAGAGAATATTTAACTTTTAAACTCTCTTTTAAATCATGAACATGGTTAAAAAAGGAAAGTTTTCTCAAAATTAAAATCTACCTTTCAATCTACAAAAAAGGAAAGATTTCAAATCTTTTCTTAATCTTTTGTAGAAAGCTATAAAAGGAAAGATTTAAATTTTAAATTCTCTTTTAAAACCATGGAATCCACATAAGAAAAATTTATAAATAAAATCCTTTTTAATATGATGTGGCCGTCCACCTTTAGGCTTGGCCGGCCCTAAGCTTGAGCTTCAAGCTTGGCTTGGCCGGCCCCTATTGGTTGGGTAAGAAGGTGGGTATGTGGTGGATATAAATCTCTATATACAAGAGGCTACGATAGGGACCAAGAGGAGGAATTGGTTTTGGTCTCCCGAAGAAATTAAGCATCCCGTGTTCACCCCGAACACATAACTTAATTTCATCAATAATAATTCATTCCACTAAAGAACTATTATTGGACTACCGCACCAATCCCAAATTACATTTTGGGCTCCTTATTATGAGTGTGTTAGTCTCCCTGTGTTTAAGATGTCGAATGTCCACTAATTAAGTGAGTTACTGACAACTCATTTAATTAATATTTTAGTCCAAGAGTAGTACCACTCAACCTTATCGTCATGTCGGACTAAGTCCACCTGTAGGGTTTAATATGACAATCTTTATGAGCTCCTCTTGGGGACATTATCAACCTAGATCACTAGGACACAGTTTCCTTCTATAATCAACAACACACATTATAAGTGATATCATTTCCCAACTTATCGGGCTTATTGATTTATCGAATTAAATCTCACCCATTGATAAATTAAAGAAATAAATATCAAATATATGTGCTTGTTATTATATTAGGATTAAGAGCACACACTTCCATAATAACTGAGGTCTTTGTTCCTTTATAAAGTCAGTATAAAAAGAAATGACCTCTAATGGTCCTACTCAATACACTTTAAGTGTACTAGTGTAATTATATAGTTAAGATAAACTAATACCTAATTACACTACGACCTTCCAATGGTCGTGAGCTACTGTTTTTAATTTATAAAGAACCGATAACACGATCTTCTGTGTGTGACACCACACACTATGTTATCTACAATATAAATTAATTGAACATCTACATTTGGTATATATAAATGTAGACACTTGACCAATGTGATTCTTATAAATGTTTATACAAAAACTAGGATTTTAGTATACACTCCAACAAACGATTGCTAGTGCTTATAGTCAGTCCCTGTGGGATCGATATTTTTATTACTGACGACGAATCCGTGCACTTGCGAAAGTGTAACACGTCGTAGACAAAAAAGTCTCTTACAAGCATTGGAAGCACACCAAGTCGTAGAACACTTAAAGAAACTCGTATACAAGTGATTCTAGACTACTGGGATTAGGTCTATATTTATAGCCCTGATCGGGGCACCTGAAAGGGTTTCAGGCGCTTAGATGGGTTCCAGGAACCTAGACGTGACTAGAATTTTATCCTCGTTGCTACAAATCTTGCCATGTCGCAATTTGATAGAGTTTCCAAGGGCTCAAACCCAAAAAGTCAACATTCTGTTGACTTTTGGTTTGGGTCTTCTGCTCCAGTTTTGCTTGCTTAGGTCCGGATCTTTCGCTCCAGCTCTGCTCTCTTGGATGATTTAGGCTATCCAGAATAGGGCTCACCTGAACTCATTTTCTGACCTTCTCGAGCATCCTTCCGCTCTAACTTCTTATCCCTCAAAAACATCACGTGCCTCTTTCTCATCTGACAGCATACTCTTCCACAACACCTCATCCCTCGGACGCACCAAGCCCATCAACTCTCTCCTGTGTTGTCCTTCTTGCTAGCTACATATTTCACTTGACTTCCTGTGCTCCTAAGTTCCTGCACACTTAGACATAGGGGGTAAACCACAATAGGACCTAACTTATGCTGGTCGATTACATCAAAATTACCTTGGGGTACTTGCAAATAGCACTTGTGGCTTTTCATGTTTTTCATAAAAACTCGATTAGAATACGTAGTAGAAATAAGAATGAAAATAAGAATGACATAAACCAAGCTAACACTTTTTGTTTTACTTGGTTCGGAGCCTATGACGACTCCTACTCCAAGATGCACGATCAACGATCACTTTTGATAGGAAATTCACTAATAATTCAATATTTACAAATACAATGACAAGTACAATGACATAATAGTTTAAATGCTATAAATGAAAATTATACCGACGACTAAAGAGTTGAAGTTATGAGTTTTCGATCGTTGGAGCAACGTTACGACTTCATAGAATTATCTTTAGAGTAGCACACAAGAGAGAGATCATGATTTGAAGTCCTTTCCAAAGATCTGCTTAAAGAACTCTTTTATAAAGTGGTGAGGGCACCTCCAGCAATGTTTGAGGCACCTCCAACTACAGATGTTACCCCCAAATCCTCAGTAGCAATAATCACCAAAATATGCGATTTTTATCCTCTAGAGGGTGCCTTTTATACTCTCTGTGGCACCTCCATGCCCATCTCTAAGGTGTCTCTAGCCATATGGGAGGAGCCTCCATGCCCTTCCACGCGGGGTCTTTGAGCAGGGTGTCCAAAGTGCCTCTAACACCATAGGAGGCGCCTTGAGCACTATTCA
Organism: Zingiber officinale; assembly: GCF_018446385.1. Lineage (NCBI taxonomy): Eukaryota > Viridiplantae > Streptophyta > Magnoliopsida > Zingiberales > Zingiberaceae > Zingiber > Zingiber officinale. Next base: position 69,950,614 of record NC_055998.1, read on the forward strand.
CCCAAAGCTTCTTTGTATATTTCACTTCCTGCAAGGCATGTTAGTCCAAAGTACCAAAGACACCCAGAAAAATAAAGTTAGCACAATAAAATATGATTAATTTAATAGTTTCTGGACTGTCTAGTTCTAACGTTTAGATTTTCAATGAAACCCTAGGTCAAACTGACACATATTGTTCCCTCAACAGGGAACACGTCCTCAACTACTCCTCTCAGTAGAATTTTCTTTTTGTCAAATTGGTCCTCCAGACTGTTTGGACTTTTACTCAGCATCTGAGACATCAAGACTTTTCTCTGGATGTCCAAACCCTAACTCGTCTAGTCTTTCGCCCGGTGTCTACGACCTCCAGGACTTTCATCTAGTATCCTCGACCCTAGGATTTTTGCTCGAGTCCTCGACCTGCCAAGATTTTACCAAGCCCAACAGGCCAGGACTTTGTTGCCTAGCCATAGCTAGGATTTTCCACCTACCTAGTGTCCACTAGGACTTCTTTGCCTAGCCTTAACTTGGACTTTTACCTTACCTAAAATCATTCAGGACTTTTCCTGCATACTAAGTTAAACTTATTAGAACAACAACATAGCTTAACTTTAAACCTTTTCTGATATCAAAACATAAGTTTAATTAGCTAGTGCTTCTAGCACCAACATATATCAGAGTGAGTATTGATTTGTTACTAATTCTCTGAGGTTGGTAAGTCCAGTTATTAACTCCTTGAGCTTTTCATGCATTGAGCCACCTCTTTTCTCCCTTTTCTATCTGAAGATTGGTTAATTGATTTCAGAATAGGTTCTCATCTTGCTAGTTTGCCCTATAAGGTGCCTTCATGCAACTCCAGGAATCTATCCCAAAGTTCTTTGGCAGGGTCATAGGTGCAAATCTGGTTAACTTCTTATGGTGGTAGAATACTCAATAGATGGAACTCTACCTTGGCGTTGACCACACAGTCAGTTTTCTACTTCTTGTTCCATTGATGCTCTTCTTTCTATTTTCTATTATCATCCTTGGGTGCTTTAAAATAATATTTAATTATTGTTAATATATCAAAATCTGTTTTGAAAAATACCTCCATTCATCACTTCCAAAGCGTAAACTTCCCCTCGAACTCTGATGGGTGGATGTTTGATCCAACCATCTTCTTGTTACTTTAGTCGTTGGTTAGTCCTTCTAAGGTAGTTGGGCTCTGATACCACTTATTGGATCAGGTGAACCGGCTAGGGGGTGAATAGCCCTGCAAGTCAAAGTAAAACTTCTCTTGCTATTGAACTTAGCAAGGACACACACTATTAATTAATCAAAATAAATGGCATAAATATAAAATAAGAGACAAATTTTTTACTTATTTATAATCTAGATAGTTGTTAATTTAAGGTAATCCAAAGCACTAGAAGAAACTCCTTGTTCGACAGCAATCAGAGGTAGAGAAGCCCCTTACAATAGTTGAAAGCTCAAAAATGAAATAGAGAATTGAATACAAAGTGTGTTAATTTACAATTAGGTTCAGGTCACTATTTATAATGCACTAGTCGAAATGACCATTTAATTAATGTGTCATTTAGGGATGGCTCCATTTATCCAGGTCACCTCCGATAGGATGAAGTTTGTCAATGTTCGACTAATCTAGCTGAATGGAGGTGCCTTTGTTCATTAGAGGCACCTTAGTTCCGATGGAGGTGCCCCAATTCCGATGGAGGTACCTTAGTGCGACTGACATGGACTCCACTGCTTATCTCCATGGCAATAACTCCAATCTCATTCAAGGTGCCTTGGGTTGATCTTGGCACCTTGGCTACTATTTATTCGAGATGACTCCATTCCCAGCTGAGGTACCTTGAATACTATTCATTCAAATGATCAATATTAGAATGGACCATTTTTCATTCCGCTTGCTTAGGTTATGCTCCGGTTGTCCGGAGTTGAGCTCACCCAAACACAACTCTAACCTTCTCCTTGATTAGACTTCCTCCCAGCTTCTCATTGTTAGAGTGTATACTAAAAGCCTAGCTTTTGTATAAACATTTATTTAGAAATAAAGAATCACAATGGTCAAATATCTACATTTATTTGTTAAATGTAATTTGTTCAATTAATTTATATAGTAGACAACATGATGTGTGGTGTCACACACAGAAGATCATGTTGTCGGTTCTTTATAAATTATAAACAGTTGCTCGTGACTAAAATGGAAAGGAATAAACCATTGAAGTAGTCGTAGTATAATTAAGTATTAGTTTATCTTAACTAATAAATTACACTGATACACTCCAAGTGTATTGAGTAGGACCATTTTAGGTAAGTTCTTTTTGTACTGACTTTATAAAAAAACTAGACCTTAGTTATTATGGAAGTGTGTGCTCTTAATCCTAATATAATAACAAACACATATATTTAGTATTTATTTCTTTGACTTATCAATGGGTGAGATTTAGCTCGATAAATCAATAAGCCCGATAAGTTGGGAAATGATATTACTTATAGTGTGTGTTGTTGATTATAGAAGGAAACTGTGTCCTAGTCATTTAGGTTGAGAATGACCCCAAGAGGAGCTCATAAGGATTGTTATGTTAAATCCTGCAGGTGGACTTAGTCCGACATGACGATGAGGTTGAGTACTCTTGGACAAAGATATTAATTAAGTGAGTTGTTAGTAACTCATTTAATTAGTAGGCATTCGACATCTTAAACACAGGGAGACTAACACACTCATAATAAGAAGGAGCCCAAAATGTAATTTGGGATTGGTGCGATAGTTCAATAATAGTTCTTTAGTGGAATGAATTATTATTGATGAAATTAAGTTATGTGTTCGGGGCGAACACGGGATGCTTAATTTCATCGGGAGGCCAAAACCAATTCCTCCTCTCGGCTCCTATCGTAGCCTCTTAATTATAGAGCACTATACCCACCTATACCCACCTTCTTACCCATCCTATAGGGGCTGGCCAAGCTAGCTTGGAGTCCAAGCTAGGGCCGACCAAAGGCATGGTTCATGGGCTCATGAAGTGGCCGGCCCTATTAAAATAAAAAGGAATTTTATTTTTAAAATTTTTCTTATGTGGATTCCATGGTTTTAAAAGAGAGTTTAAAATTTAAATTTTTCCTTTTATAGCTTTCTACAAAAGATTAAGAAAAGATTTGAAATCTTTCCTTATTTGTAGATTGAAAAGTAGATTTTAATTTTGAGAAAACTTTCCTTTTTTAACCATGTTCATGATTTAAAAGATAGTTTAAAAATTAAATATTCTCTTTTATTAGTTTCTACAAAAGATTAAGAAAAGATTTGATATCTTTCTTTATTTGTAGATTGAAAGGAGATTTTAATTTTTAGAGATAACTTTCCTTTTTGGAAATCATCCACATGTTTAAAAGAAAGATTTTAAAAACCACCATGAAGGAAAAAATTATTAGAAAAATATTTTATAAATTTCCGGAAACAAATTAGGAAGTTTTAATTCTTGTGTGAATTAAACTTTCCTTGATTGGGGATTAAAAGTGGCCGGCCATTATAATTAAGAAAAGAAAATTATTTTTAATTAAAATAAATTTTCTTTTTCATGGCAAAGGAATTAAGGAAGTTTTTATTAAAATTTTCTTATTTGCCAAGACCAAGAAATATAAAAGAGGAGGTAGAGATGTCTTCATGGCTAACGACTCTATTCTTTTTCTTCCTCCCTCTCTTCCTTGGTGGTGTGGTCGGCCCCTCTTTTTCTCTCCTCTCCTTATTGTGGCTGAACCTTCTTCATTGGTGGAGTTCTCTTGGTGGTCGGATCAAGCAAGGAGAAGAAGGAGAGATAGGAAGCCTAGTCTCTAGCATCCCTTGGAGCATTGGTGGTGGCCGAACCTATCCATCAAGAAGGACTCTTGGTGGCTGAAACCTAGAAGGAAGAAGAAGGTGCATGGTGGTTCTCATCTCAGAAGATCGTTGCCCACACAACGTCCGAGGTTAGAAGAGGAATACGGTAGAAGATCAAGAGGTCATTAAAGTTCACAAAGAAAGGTATTACTAGTATTTATTTTCCGCATCATGCTAGTTTATTTTTCTTTATATGAATTCCAAACACAAGAGGTATTAGATCTAGTTTTTCGAATTTATTTTTTGAGTTTGTGTTTTCTTTGTTTTTTGAATTTTTGATTCGATTGTTCTTTTTGGTTAAATCTAGAGTTATTTAAGGAAATTAAATATTAGCTTTCCTTAAAAGGCTTTGTCTAGGCGGTGGTGGTTGGTCCCATATCCAAGAAGGCCATGTGCCTCGCCATGCAGTCCTGGAAGCCAATTTTGGAAATTAATATTTAATGGAATTAATAACATAGGGGATTTGGATCAATAGTGTTAAGTTCCGCTTGCGATCCAAATCTAAACCATTAAGAACAGATAGGTTAAATTTGGAATCAATGATTTTAAGTTCCATCTACAATTCCTAATTTAATTTCTAAAAAACACAATAGGTTATTTAAGGAAAGGTTCGACACTTGTACAAAAATTTTTGTATAGTGGAACCGGTACATTTTCCTAGGACTAACCAACAATTGGTATCAAAGCTAGGGTTTGCCTCTGTGTGTTTAGTTTTCAAATAGATTATGCACATGTCATACATAATTTAGGCAGGATAATAGTAGGATGTGCTAACTCTTTGGTTGTAGGCTCCAACTATTATGACATATAGATATTGTGTGTGATTGGACCCTTGGACATGTCAAGGGAATTATTTTGTGTGCATGATTGTATATATCAAATACAGCAGGAACTGTGTTATTTTTAGAATTTTATTTTTGTTCGTGCTAGAATACATGTACATTCCTTTATGGAATATAGGATCGATGTATGTAAAATTCTATATTTATCGCGGATCGTATCCTTGCGAGGCGTGGTGCTATCGGAGGACTAGAGGTGCAGCGGAATAAGAAGCAAGATGGATGCGACGTCTCGACCCGATGGCGGTGGCTAAAGATGGCAGCAGCTAGGGTTGGAGCATACTGAAGACTGATGGAAAATGTCATAATAGTTGGAAAATTAATTTCTAAATTTATTGCTTTTATTTACTGTGATGTTTATGTGCATGTGATGTATGCTAGCATAGGTTAAAATCCTCATTTTTAAATAACTAAGTGGGAGAGGAATTTTAATAAATTCCACGGTCTCCATTACTGGTTTATAAGTGATGCAACAAGCTTGCGTGTTGGCTCTGAGTGCCTCCCTCCACAACGGATGGGTTTGTTGCGGATCACTAGATCAAACTTCCTTTATGGATGGTTATAGGAAATTATTTATGAGCGTGTAATCTTCTCCAACTGAAGGGGCATAATCCTATTTAATGGACTAAGTATCATGTAATGGTATACACTTAGACGCATGTAATAGTATCCTCCCCAACGGAGTCACTGCTATTGTTTTGCGGGACCAAAGCAATACCAACTATTAATTTGTCATAAAGATTAGGTAAAACCCCCCTCTTAAAAATGTTTGAATTTGTATACGTCTACACTAACGTGGCATACAAAATTCACGGTGTTTGAGGAAATTTTATTTGTCATAAAGTTAGGTTGACAATATAAAAAGGGTAATACCTCCTCTTACAAACAATTGAATTTGTATACGTCCACACTAACGTGGCATACAAAATTCATGGTGTTTGAGGAAATTCAAGGTTGACAAGATAATTAATGGGTAAAACCCTCCTCTTACGAATGTTGAATTTATATACGTCCACACTAACGTGGCATGCATAATTCCCGGTGTTTGAGGTGTTGGTGAATTTAAATAATATTGTTTGAGGAATCAATGTTATTTTAAATTCAAAGTTTTGACCAAATATTTGATCAAAGACAGACCAACTATTAATTTTATTCATCATAAAGTAAGGTTGACGAGATAATAAAATTAATGTATAAAATCTCCTCTTTGATTTTGTATACGTCCACACTATCGTGGCATACAAAATTCACGGGGATTTTTAAGGAGTTGGTCTTGACCAAATATTTTTGTGATTCTTAGGTTTTCAAATGTTAGTTAATCCCCTAGTTGTTATACTATAGAAAAAACTTAGTAGTCCCAATTATAATGATTGGAAATAGACTTGGACATTAAGGTAGACTGTCTTCTTAGAACTAAAAATAATATAGGTGTATTTAATTCATTAGTTGAAACATGTTTAGTGGTGTTATCTACCAGAACCTGGAGTGTATATACAGATGCCATTAATCATGTCTGCAATTCATTACAGGGTTCCAGGAAACCCGACAACTATATGAAAATAAAAACACCGTCTACATGGGCACTACTGCAAAAGTAGCAGCTGTTGCAGTGGGAGATGTTTATCCTCTGATAGGAATATAATATGGAATTTTAGAAATTGTCTTTACGTACTAAGTTTAGAATGAACCTGATTACAGTTTCTTAACTATTAAAAAATAGATATTCTATCTATTTTGATAACAAACTTGTTATCAAGAAAAATAGGGAAGTTATATGTTCTGGTACGTTGGTTGATAATTTATAATCCAATAACTCCCACGATGCAATAAATAGAAATTAATAACACATTTTTTTAATAAGAGAAAGTAACTTTCAGAGATGAACCAATCATATTTTTGGCATCTAAGGCTAGGTTATATTAACTTGAGTAGGATTCAAAGGATAATAACCAATGAACTCTTGGATTCATTAGTAGTGGAAATCTTTCCAACCTGCGAGTCTTACTTGGAAGGAAAAATAACCAAGAGCTTTTAAGTCTAAGGGGTATAGAACCAAAAATATGATAGAATTAGTTCATTCTGATTTGTGTAGGTCTTTGACTATCTAGGCAAGAGGTTATTTCGAATATTTCATCTCTTTTATAGACGATTATTCAAGATAAGGATACATTTATTTGATGCACCACAAGTCTAAGTACTTTGATTAGTTCAGAGAGTACTAGGCTGATGTGGAGTAACGTCAAAGTAAAAGTATCAAAACACTACGATAAAATCGTAGTAGCAAATACCTCTTAGGAGAGTTTAGGAGTCACTTATCAGAAGTCAGGATTCAATCCCAACTAACTGTACCTGGTACACCCCAACAGAATGGTGTAGTAGAAAGAAGGTATAAGGCTCTTATGGGATAATTAGATCGATGATGAGTTATTCAGAAAATTACCAAATTCATTTTAAGGATATACACTGGAAACGGAAGTGAACATAGTACCTTCTAAGTCAGAACTCTCTACTCCCACAGAATTGCAGAATGGGCGTAAGACTAGTCTGAAGCATATTCAGATTTGGGTGGTCTAGCACATGAGAGACATTGATAAGTTGGACATGAGTTCACTTGTTTGTGAGTTATCCTAGAAAAATGAAAAGAGGTTTATAGTCCTTAAAATCGGAAGGTCATTGTTGGCACCAATGCCCGATTTTAGGAAAGGACTATACTATGAACCACAAGCCCATGAGTAAAAATTGTTCTTAAGGAAATTAAAGGACACGTCTAACCTAGTACCAACTATACGAGATGAAATATCACAAGAAACTGTAACACGTATCATAGATAATACACAATTGCAGAAAGTGCCTCGTCGTAGTGGGAGGGTTGTTAGGCAACCTAAAATATTCATGTTTTGGGAGAGTCTTTGGACTTGATCCCTGGTGAACATGAACCTAATTCCTGGAGATATGACGAAGCGCTCCAAGATAAAGATGCAGCATCTTTGCAAAGACCAATGAATACAGAATTAGAATATATGTATTCTAATAAAATCTGGGAGCTTGTAGAACCACCAAATGGTGTAAAAGCCATTGGTTGTAAATAGGTCTATAATAGGAAAAGATGGATAGACAGGAAGGTGGAAACTTTCAAAGTAAGGCTTGATGAAATAGGAAATTTTTTCACCGGTAGTCATGCTTAAGTCTATCTGAATTCTTTTATCTATAAGGACTATGAGATTTGGTAAGTGGATGTCAAGACAGCTTTCCTTAATGGAAGTCTTGAAGAAAATATCCATATAAAGAAACCAGAAGGGTTCATCGCAAAGGGCAAGGAGCATCTAGTATGTAAGCTCAATCGGTCTATGGACTGAAGCAAAGCTTCAAGGTCTTGGTCATCTGGTTTAATGAAGAAATCCAGACCTGTGGATTTATTCAGTATCCAGATGAGTCTTGTGTATATAAGTAGTGTGATGGAAGCGTGGTGGTATTTCTTGTACTATACGTAGATGACATTTTTGGTAGTTGGAAATAATATCAAAGTGTTGTCGGAAGTAAGGGTATGGTTGTCCAAACAATTCAATATGAAGAACTTGGGAGAGTGTGCACATATTCTCGGGATCAAAAGGATCACAAGAAAAGAATGTTGTGTTTATCCCGAGCTTCATACTATCCTAGCTCGTTTAAGCATGCAAGACTCCAAGAAAGGTTTTCTACCTTTTAGACATGGAGTAAACTTTATCTAAAGAGATGTCTCTGAAGACATTAAAGGAGATAGAGGGCATGAAGGCAGTTCCTTACGCTTGTAAAATTTTATAAGAGTTTTTTCTCTTGTAAAATTTTATAAAAAAAATATTTTATCTTTCCTAAATATGGTGGTCGACCACCTTGCTTGGTGCCCAAGCAAGGGTCCGACCAAGCTTAACCCTAAATAAAATAGGATTGCTCACAACCATTGATTGGTGATTGATTCAATCAAGAGGAAAGAAAAGGAAAAATAAAAAGGGAAAAGGAAAAACTCTTGGATGATTTTATTTTTTGTAAAAGGTTTTTCCTTATTTGCCTTGGGCAAGTAATATAAAAGAAGGGGTGAGGGGTCTTCATGAGATACAACTCTTATTCTCTTGCTTGGAGATCTTTTGGTGGCCGGCCTTCTCCCTTCTCCCTTTCCCTTTACTCTCTTCTCCTTGGTGGTGGTGGTGGTCGAATTCTAGAAGAAGAGGAAGGACTCTTTTGGGTGGTGTTCATCTTGGAGGATCGTCGCCCACACGACGTCCAAGGCGAGGTGAGGAATACGGCAGAAGATCTCGAGGTCATTAGCTTACAAAGAGAAGGTATAACTAGTAGTTTTCTTCCGCATCATACTAGTTATTTTCTTTGTAAGAATTCTAAATACAAGAGGCAATTAGATCTAGTTTATAGAATTTGTTTTTCGATTTTGTGTTTTCTTCTTTTTCGAATTTATGATTCGATTGTTCTTTTTGGTTAACCTAGAGTTATTTAAGGAAATAAATATTAGCTTTCCTTAAAAGGCTTTGCCTAGGCGGTGGTGGTTGCTCCCATATCCAAGAAGGTCATGTGCCTCGCCATGCAGTCCTGGAAGCCAATTTTGGAAATTAATATTTATGGAATTAATAATCTAGGTAGATTTGAATCAATAGTGTTTAAGTTCTGCTTGCGATTCAAATCTAAACCATTAAGAATAGATAAGTTAAATTTGGAATCAATGATGTTAAGTTCCATCTGCGATTCCTAATTTAACTTCTAAAGAACACAATAGGTTATTTAAGGAAAGGTTCGACACTTGTACAAAAAAAAATTTGTACAGTGGAACCGGTACGTTTTCCTAGGACTAACCAACAGGTACTTATGTTATAGATAGGGTTTTCAAGGTCTAGAATATAGAGTTCGTTCATCAGAGGTGCACTACAATAGAACATATCATTTAAATAAATTGAACAACATTTGTTCTTTATTATAAATGAAAAACCTTTCTTGTCCAAACAAGAAACTGAAATTATGTTCTTAGTTAAAGCAGGCACATAACAACATTCATCTAATTCTAATACAAGCCCAGAAGGTAGAGATAGAAGATAAGTTCCTACAGTAACAGCAGCAACCCGTGCTCCATTGCCTACTCGTAGGTCCACCTCGCCCATCGTCAATGCCCTACTATTTCTCAGCGCCTGCACATTAGTACAAATGTGAGAAGCACATCCGGTATCTAATACTCATGATGAAGAAATAGATAGATTGACTTCTATAATATAGATACCTGAAGTGGAAGTCTCACTTCTCTTCTTCTTAAGATCTTCCAGGTAAACTTTGCAGTTCCACTTCCAGTGCCCGGTCTGACCGCAGTGGAAGTAGGTAGCATCCTTGGCAAACCCTCCTTTGAATTTCAGTACCTTGCCTTTGCCCTTGGCTTGGGACTTTCCCTTGCCTTTGGGCTTGCCCTTTCCCTTATGTTTCTGAACCATCAGAATAGAGTTGGGCTTAACCTTCTCAAGGTTGAGCTCAGCAGTTCTTAACATGCTAAGCAGCTCAGGCTGTGGCTTGTCAATTTCGTTCATGTTATAATTTAGAACGAATTGATTATAGCTATCTGGCAAGGATTGCAAGATCAGATCAGTGGCCAGCTCTTGGCCAAGCGGGAATCCCAACCTCTGTAGGCTTTCTATGTACCCAATCATTTTGAGTACATATGGGCCTACGAGAGTCCCATCTTGCATCTTGCACTGAAACAGTGCCTTAAAGATCTCGAATCTCTCGTGTCTCGCTTGTCCTTGATATAGTTGACGAAGATGTTCAACCATATCATAAGCGCCCATCAACTCATGTTGCTTCTGAAGCTCAAAGTTCATGGTCACGAGCATAAGACATGACATATCTAATGCGTCATCTTGATGCTTCTTGTAAGCATCACGGTCAGCTCACGTGGCAACGGCAGGAGGTGCCTCCGGAATGGGCTACTCCAGAAAGTACAGTTTACGTTCTTGTGTGAGAACGATTCTCAGATTCCTGTACCAGTCCAGGAAATTAGCTCTGTTGAGCTTGTCCTTCTCAAGAACAGAACGCAGGGAGAAAGAGTTCATATTTAACGTCATGGTAATCTACAACAGAAAAATGCAGAAAAATAAATATCATATTCCAATTAATCATCTAATTAGGCCTTTAATTAAATGATGCTCCCACTAAATTCTATAATTCAAGTGGGACAAGATCCATATCATACTACGCCTTGAGTTAGCTTTGGCTAAATCACCCAAGACTTAGTATGATCGGTAGGTAACTAATTACCAATTACATCTCTATGCAACTCTTGTTTATAGGATCAAGATCCGCATTTATATTAAAACTCGAGTTAGCTTTGGCTAATACGCCCAAGAGTTAATATAAACATGATTTTGTACTATCTACCAACCATTGGAAAATGCATATAGTTAAACTCGATCCAATTGAGTTAACTAGTTACTCAATCTAATTGAGTTGTACTCACCCATGCATTGATAGGCGGGACCAAGATTGTCCCTCCACACATCTTGTGTTGCTCTGCTTTGCTAGATTCAAGAACAACATGTGATCGAGGTAGTGATGGGTATCACGGCATGGTAGGCATTTCGAGTTGACGCGATTGAGATCTAATCTAATCGTCGATGTGTATCATATACTCGATTTAGATCTAATCTAATTGTGGAGGTGCATCATGTGCGCGACTTAGATCTAATCTAATCGTTAAGGCACTAACGATCTTCTCAAGTCAATGAGAAGATCGGATAGTCAACCTAAGGTCAACAGCTTCTCAAGCTCCTTCCGATGACCACCTTGTGTTGCTCGCACCCTCCTCGTAACTCTGTCTCAAGTGGACCTTCCACCGCTTCATTTTGTACATTACAAAGAGTGAAACTCGAGTTACATTCGAGTCTAAACTATTTACAACAGGAATAAATAAATAGAAAGGCACGACGCGCAGTTTGCGTATCAAATATACAACACGCACAATCACATGACGACACGCAGGTCGTATTATGAATTACAACACAATTTCCAATCAAATTGGGGTCTTTTGGGCCATGACCATCACAAAATAATACACAATTCTAAATTATGTAATTTCCATAAATTTTTTTAATTTTTTTCTGATACTTTTATGATTTTATGAGAAAAAATTCTCGGCGGTCCCGTTTAGCGATTTTCGGGCGCAATCGCGGAACGAAGCCCCTTGCGGGGTTAGGAGCAACACCCCTACTCACGATATAACCATCGCAAGTGTTCCTAAGTGATCCTACAGCACCTTAGCCCGCTGTCCCAAAATGATTTGGGGCGAAACCTTGTCGTTTTGGAAAAAAAATTTCTTGGTAGTCGAAGCCTACAAGTGTCTAAACTCTTGTGCTTCGCTTCTACGAGAAAAAATACCCATAAAATCTATAAAAATAGTAAATTTATAGAATATTACAAAACTGATATTTTTCATAAAAATACAAACAAAAACTCGTACGCGCTTCGCACGTGGCTCTGATACCACTGTTGGATTTTTCGAGCCGTAAAAACCGCTTTTTGCATTGCGGAAACCCCGAAACCCCGCCACTGGATCCGTGTGAAGAAATAAAATTTATGTAAAACTTTGAGTACGAGTTTCTAGCCTAGATCTAAACTATATCTACAAAGGAGAAGAGCTTTACCCTTGATGTGATGCCCTTCGCTAATCTCGCTCGTCCAAGGTTCGCCGGATCTCAAGAGTATCAAAGTATATACTCCTCTATGTGTATCCACACAAGAAAGAGATGGAGAAACCAAACAAAAGGTGTGCTAGCACCTTTGAAAGGTTCTGCCAAGGTGGAGGAGAGGGAGAGAAGAGAGAGCTTGAGGAAGAAGATGATCTCTTCAATGAGCACACAAACACATTCAACACCCTTGAATGTGGCCGACCACTAAAGGAGGAGTTTTATACTCTATGAGATATCAAGAGTCACAACTCTTGATCTCCCTCATGATGTGGCACACACATGTGCTAATCTTGATGATGTGGCACATCATCATTAGCCCACTTAATGCCAACTCACAAATGAGGTGGCAATGGTAAAGTCATGTAACGACCCAATTTTCCTCATTAGGAGTTCTAAAAGTTCTTAAAAATATTTAGAAATATTTTATAAATATTCTAGAGATTTTTAGAAATTTTTAGAGTATTTTTATGTAATTTTTGGAGGTCGTTTGGTATTTTCACTAAACGAAGGAAGTTTCGACAAAAAAATGTCCAAGCCGAGAATTGAACCCACGACCTTTGACTCGGTCAAAACCCTGCTGACCAGGTGGGCAAACATATTTTTCTATTTAGAAAAGGTAGCGAATTTATTTAAGATAGTTAACAAAATATTGGATTATAAAAGAGATAAGTTGATCTTGGATTTGTCTGTTTAGAAAAGGTAGCGAATTTATTTAAGATAGTTAACAGAATATTATAAAAGGGATAAGTTGATGTTGGATTTGTCTGTTTAGAAAAGGTAGCGAATTTATTTAAGATAAGTTAGCAGAATATTGGATTATAAAAGGGATAAGTTGATGTTGGATTTGTCTGTTTAGAAAAGGTAGCGAATTTATTTAAGGAGTTAATAGAAATATTAAGTTATAAAGAGGGATAAGTTGATGCTCTGTTTTCCCGTGACTTAAACCATTCTCTCCTTCTCTTCTGCGTACGATGGCGGAGCTCGGGCAGAAAATGAAAGGGAGTTAGGGCATCATCTCCGGTGGTCGACCAAGGTCCTAGAAGCCCTTTTTGTTCGGTTGTCAGTCCAAGAATCAAGGTAAGTACTTCTCACCTGCAGTAGGAGTAGTTTCAGACCTTTGTTCTTCTTGAATTCGAAACATAAGAAGCGCTTATAGTGCAGATTTTTAATTAAGCCTATAGTACAGATTTTAATTAAGCTTATAATACAGATTTTTATGTAGAGCTTATATTGCAGATTTTAATTAAGCGCTTATAGTGTAGATTTTTAATTAAGCCTATAGTGCAGATTTTAATTAATCTTATAATGCAGATTTTTATGTAGAGCTTATATTGCAGATTTTAATTAAGCTTATAGTGCAGATTTTTAATTAAGCCTATAGTGCAGATTTTAATTAAACTTATAATGCAGATTTTGTTGTAAGCTTAGAGTGCATATTTCAATTAAGTCTATGGTGCAGATTTTAATTAAGCTTATAGTGCAAATTTTTAATTAAACTTATAGTGTAGATTTTAATTAAGTTTATAGGTGCGGATTTCAATCAAGCTTATAGTGCAGATTTCAATCAAGCTTATAGTACAGATTTTTATGTAAGCTTATAGTGCAGATTTTAATTAAGCTTGTAATGCAGATTTCTTAGAGATTAAAATGCAGATTTCTTTAGAACTTGTAGTGCAGATTTCTTAAGAGCTTATGGTGCAGATTTCTTTAAAGTTTATAGTGCAGATTTTTTTTGGAACTTATAATGTAGTTTTTAAAGAAAAAGATTATAGTGCAGTTTGGTTAAGTATTATAGTGCAGAATTTATGTTTGCATAGTATGCAGAAATAGTGTATCATAGAATGCAGAATCTTGATTAGAATAGTATGCAGAATTTTGATTAGCATAGTATGCAGATTTTTGTTTATGCATTTCAAAGGTAGAATTTGTTTAAACATTTCAGGTTTTAAAGAAGCATTCTTTTATTAGAAGTATTAACAAGTATAAGAAAGATAAAGAAAAGAAAGAAAAAGACCAAGGCCTTAAGTAGATCCCAAAGTCAAGACTTTAGGGATTTTGGCACACAAGGTGCTCGTTAAAATGCCGAGGCATTATATATTAGAAGTATTAAAAAATAACAAGTATTTTACTTTTATCAGTGGCACTGTGCTGGACTCTCAGTTGTCCTTGGATTGGGCTCCCATAGTCGTCCCTAGATTTAGATAACCTAGTAGTAACGGCACGACCAACGGTCGACGGTCGACGACCAGAGGGTCGCCAAATGGGCCACCAAATGGGCCGCCAAATGGGTCGGGTCGTTATAATAGTAAACCCTACTAGATTTGGGACCAGTTATCTCGGGTCTAGTTAGGGATGCGCGCATAGCAAGTACAGTTGTCGGGCCTAAGAAGAAAGTTGATTATTATTTTGAAGTATTAAAGTATAAGTTTTCAAACAAAAGAAATAAGCTTCACATAAGTTTAAAATTCAGCAAGTTTAGCTTTCTTATATACTAACATGTTGTTTAGATTTGCTTACATGTTTAGTATTTCAGTATGCTATGTTTCGTTTGCTATTAGATGAGCATTCAATTTCTAGATTTCTTTCAGCTTACATGCATACTCGAGTTTGGTGAGTTAGATAGCGCTTACTAAGCAATTTTGCTTATAGATGCATTTCCTCTTACTGCAGATATAGGAAAGGAAAAGCTATAGTAAAGGAAGGTGACAAGGAGGTGCGGATGGATGTGTGATGCCTGGACTATAGAAGCCTTGGGATTTAGCATAAGAATTTATTAACAAAGAGTTGAGTAGAATGTATTAGATGAGTCATTTAGTCTTCCGCTGCTAGTTAATTGTATGTTTTGAGTTCTTCGAGAGTTTTAGGAATCTCTATAAACATGTGAACAAGGATAGTTAAGTAAAGTTAGTAGTCCAGTAGCCCTCCGCCCTCACAGACCAGTAGTGAGGAGGGTGGGGCGTTACAAGTTGGTATCAGAGCAGTTCCTATTCTCCAACATCACACATCAACACCAACCTTGCCGTCTTAAAGTAAGAAATTATTTAATTTTTAGTATGCTTTTCTTTATTCTTTACAGTAAAGAGAAATCCTTAGAAGTATTAGATTATATGTACAGAATAGGGAGATGTTTAGAAGTGCTTATAAAGTTAAGAATTCTGCTTAGTTTCTTTTACATAACAAGATGTGTTCTGGGATGGTGGTATGATCCGGGGACCTAAGCCCGGTGAGCGCGTCAGAATCAAACAAGATATGTTCTGGGATGGTGGTATGATCTGGGGACCTAAGCCCAATGAGCGCGCCAGAATCAAACAAGATATGTTCTGGGATGGTGGTATGATCCGGGGACCTAAGCCCGGTGAGCGCGCCAGAATAAAGGGGAACTCCGGTCCTAAGTTCGGACCCCTACCAGCCTAGCGCTAGGGTAGTTGTCTGATCAACAACTTATGTTACAGTACTACTAAGTGCAACTAGGCCACCACAATAGTATGTTTATAAGTATGCATGCAAGTATGTTCAAGTCATGTTATATTTATATTTACGTTTATGTTTAGGTCCACGTTATGTTCATGTTATGTTCTTGCCTATGCATATGGGCATGCTTGTGATCGAGTCTATCATTATGTTTATTTCATCTACCATGCTTATGTTTATGTTGTCATGCTTATGTCACTGCTTATGCTTATGTTCATTGAAAGTAAGTTAGGAGGTCCTAAGATACCTTTGATGTGGTTTCCTTAGTACATTAGATTATGGACGCTAACTAATGCATGTACAAGGTAGAGAACATGCTATAGAATTATTCTAAGTTTGAGGACGAACTTTTTATAAGGTATGGGGGATTGTAACGACCCAATTTTCCTCATTAGGAGTTCTAAAAGTTCTTAAAAATATTTAGAAATATTTTAGAAATATTCTAGAGATTTTTAGAAATTTTTAGAGTATTTTTATGTAATTTTTGGAGGTCGTTTGGTATTTTTACTAAACGAAGGAAGTTTCGACAAAAAAATGTCCAAGCCGAGAATTAAACCCACGACCTTTGACTCGGTCAAAACCCGGCTGACCAGGTGGGCAAACAGATTTTTCTATTTAGAAAAGGTAGCGAATTTATTTAAGATAGTTAACAGAATATTGGATTATAAAAGAGATAAGTTGATCTTGGATTTGTCTGTTTAGAAAAGGTAGCGAATTTATTTAAGATAGTTAACAGAATATTATAAAAGGAATAAGTTGATGTTGGATTTGTCTGTTTAGAAAAGGTAGCGAATTTATTTAAGATAAGTTAGCAGAATATTGGATTATAAAAGGGATAAGTTGATGTTGGATTTGTCTGTTTAGAAAAGGTAGCGAATTTAGTTAAGGAGTTAACAGAAATATTAAGTTATAAAAAGGGATAAGTTGATACTCTGTTTTCCCATGACTTAAACCATTCTCTCCTTCTCTTCTACGTACGATGGCGGAGCTCGGGCAGAAAATGAAAGTGAGTTAGGGCATCATCTCCGACGGTCACCCAAGGTCCTAGAAGCCCTTTTTGTTCGGTTGTGAGTCCAAGAAGTAGGAGTAGTTTCGAACCTTTGTTCTTCTTGAATTTGAAGCATAAGAAGCGCTTATAGTGCATATTTTTAATTAAGCATATAGTGCAGATTTTAATTAAGCTTATAATGCAGATTTTTATGTAGAGCTTATATTACAGATTTTAATTAAGCGCTTATAGTGCAGATTTTTAATTAAGCCTATAGTGCAGATTTTAATTAATCTTATAATGCAGATTTTTATGTAGAGCTTATATTGCATATTTTAATTAAGCTTATAGTGCAGATTTTTAATTAAGCCTATAGTGCAGATTTTAATTAAACTTATAATGCAGATTTTGTTGTAAGCTTATAGTGCATATTTTAATTAAGCCAATAGTGCAGATTTTAATTAAGCTTATAGTGCAGATTTTTAATTAAGCTTATAGTGCAGATTTTAATTAAGTTTATAGGTGCGGATTTTAATTAAGCCTATAGTGCAGATTTCAATCAAGCTTATAGTGCAGATTTCAATCAAGCTTATAGTGCAGATTTTTATGTAAGTTTATTGTGTAGATTTTAATTAAGCTTGTAGTGCAGATTTCTTAAGAGCTTATGGTGCCGATTTCTTTAATGTTTATAGTGCAGATTTTTGGTGGAACTTATAATGCAGTTTTTAAAGAAAAAAGATTATAGTGCAGTTTGGTTAAGTATTATAGTGCAGAATTTATGTTTGCATAGTATGCAGAAATAGTGTATCATAGAATGCAGAATCTTGATTAGAATAGTATGCAGAATTTTGATTAGCATAGTATGCAGATTTTTGTTTATGCATTTCAAAGTTAGAATTTGTTTAAACATTTCAATTTTTAAAGAAGCATTCTTTTATTAGAAGTATTAACAAGTATAAGAAAGATAAAGAAAAGAAAGAAAAAGGCCAAGGCCTTAAGTAGATCCCAAAGTCAAGACTTTAGGGATTTTGGCACACAAGGTGCTCGTTAAAATGTCGAGGCATTATATATTAAAAGTATTAAAAGATAACAAGTATTTTACTTTTATCAATGGCACTGTGCTGAACTCTCAGTTGTCCTTGGGTTGGGCTCCCATAGTCATCCCTAGGTTTAGATAACCTAGTAGTAATGGCACGAACGACGGTCGATGGTCGATGACTAGAGGGTCGCCAAATGGGCCGCCAAATGGGTCGGGTCGTTACAATAGTAAACCCTACTAGATTCGGGACCAGTTATCTCAGGTCTAGTTAGGGATGCGCGCATAGCAAGTACAGTTGTCGGGCCCAAGAAGAAAGTTGATTATTATTTTGAAGTATTAAAGTATAAGTTTTCAAACATAAGAAATAAGCTTCACATAAGTTTAAAATTCAGCAAGTTTAGCTTTTTTATATACTGACATGTTGTTTAGATTTGCTTACATGTTTAGTATTTCAGTATGCTATGTTTCGTTTGCTATTAGATGAGCATTCAATTTCTAGATTTATTTCAGCTTACATGCATACTCGAGTTTTGTGAGTTAGATAGCGCTTACTAAGCAATTTTGCTTATAGATGTATTTCCTCTTACTACAGATATAGGAAAGGAAAAGCTATAGTAAAGGAAGGCGACAAGGAGGTGCGGATGGATGTGTGATGCCTGGACTATAGAAGCCTTGGGATTTAGCATAAGAATTTATTAACAAAGAGTTGAGTAGAATGTATTAGATGAGTCATTTAGTCTTCCGCTGCTAGTTAATTGTATGTTTTGAGTTCTCCGAGAGTTTTAGGAATTTCTATCAACATGTGAACAAGGATAGTTAAGTAAAGTAAGTAGTCCAGTAGCCCTCCTCCCTCACAGACCAGTAGTGAGGAGGGTGGGGCGTTACAAGTCAAACTTGACCTTTCATCTTCCTCTCAAGTCAAGTCAAACTTGACCACTTCTCTCCCATGGTTGATCAAATCTAACCATTGGTTCATGTCAATTTTAATTTAATAAATTTCTATTCATTGAATTAAATTGGCTCAATGAGTCTAAGTCCAAATTAGACTCATCTAACACATGAACCAAATTGAGTCCAACTCAATTAGCTTAATTTGAATTACTCTTAATCCAATTTGGTTCATCATATGGACCTAATCCTTTAGGTTCATCAAATGAACCTAATCTCCATCTAATTACCCTTTGTATGTGACCCTATAGGTTCTTATAACATTGGCAATGATCCTAAATCCATTTAGAAGCATAAGTAATGAGCGGTATCTAGCAACACATCATTACTACCCAAGTTATAAGAATGTTGAGATCTAACATCACCTTGTGACTACTAATTGTGACTCTTCACAATATATGACAAGTGTCCTTCTATCCTTGACATCTAGATTGATCAATGTGAGGTACAGACCGTGTCATCCTCTAATCAATCTAAATCTTGAATTCCAAGTAGACTCACTTAATCAAATGAGCTCAACATCTCATATTGACTCATTTGGGCATGGCCATGCACTTAGTGGTCTCACTCTATCAAGAATATCGATGTCTCTCCCGTCATATAGGAGGGATAGATCCCATCTACATCACTCACATCCCTCTGTATAATTTGTTACATACCCAGTAATCGCCTTTATAGTCCACCCAGTTACGGGTGACGTTTGACGAAGCCAAAGTATGTAACTCCTTATGTAGGGAACCATGGTGACTTCAGGTCCAAGGACTAATAACCACATGAGAAAGTATATGCCACTCATATAACGATCCATGATAATTTCTCATGGCGGGTCATTTAGTATACATTCTCCAATGCATACCCATGTGTCAACTTGATATCTCCATATCCATGACTTGTGAGATCAAGTCATCGAGTTGACCTACATGCTAGTCTCATCGCATTAACATTGTCCCTGAATGTTAATACTTGACTAGGAATGATTAAGAGTAGTATTCCCTATATCATCTCACTATCGATTCAATCAATCGATTGATATAGGTAAGAACCTTTTACTCAAGGACGCTATTATACTTAGTTATTTGGCACCAATACAAGTAAGCATAATAACCATAAATAAATGCCTTTATATATATAAGAATATGATACAACAAGCCCATACAACAATCATCAAATGATTGTCTCTAGGGCTCTAATTGACAGAACATATCCATCAAAAAGGACTCTTGGTGGTCGAACCCTAGAAGGAAGAAGAAGGTGCATGGTGGTTCTCATCTCAGAAGATCGTTGCCCACACAACGTCTGAGGTTAGAAGAGGAATATGGTAGAAGATTAAGAGGTCATTAAAGTTCACAAAGAAAGGTATTACTAGTATTTATTTTCCGCATCATGCTAGTTTATTTTTCTTTGTATGAATTCCAAACACAAGAGGCATTAGATCTAGTTTTTCGAATTTATTTTTCGAGTTTGTGTTTTCTTTGTTTTTCGAATTTGTGATTCGATTGTTTCTTTTTGGTTAAATCTAAAGTTATTTAAGGAAATTAAATATTAGCTTTCCTTAAAAGGCTTTGTCTAGACGGTGGTGGTTGCTCCCATATCCAAGAAGGCCATGTGCCTCGCCATGCAGTCCTGGAAGCCAATTTTGGAAATTAATATTTAATGGAATTAATAACATAGGTGGATTTGGATCAATAGTGTTAAGTTCCGCTTGCGATCCAATTCTAAACCATTAAGAACAGATAGGTTAAATTTGGAATCAATGATGTTAAGTTCCGTTTGCGATTCCTAATTTAATTTCTAAAGAACACAATAGGTTATTTAAGGAAAGGTTCGACACTTGTATAAAAATTTTTGTACAGTGGAACTGGTACATCCTAGGACTAACCAACACTCATCACTCAGATGAACTTGTATAACCACTTAATTAGATGAAAAGAGTTTCATTTTTTTGCAAGTGTAACTCTCATTCAAGTGATCTTCCTCCTCCTAAGCTCTCTTCTTGCTCCTTCTCTTCTCTTGGTCGTGGGTTTCAAGCAAGGGAGAAGAAAGGAGAGTGAATCTAATCCAAGAAGAAAGGTTAGTGAAAGTCACATAGAGTTTTTAGAGGAGTGTGTTCTCTTCTTTTACTTTCTTCATCTTCCATTCCCATCCGAGAGCCCTAGAGAGTGCTAGCACACTTGTGGTGCTCTCTTCTCCATCCTTGAGTGTTAGAGAACACATCTTGTTCGTGTGGATATCACTAGAGAGTTGTCTATGTTGATAACTTCGAGATCCGGCGTACCGTTGGACGAGCGGGATTTGCGAGGGCACGCTTCAAAGGTATAAAATTGTTTTTCCTTTGTAGATCTACTGTAGATCATCGTTTGAAACTCGTACTCATATTTTCTAAAGTTTTCTTCGCACGGATCCAATGGCTAGGGGGTTTCGAGGTTTCCGCGACGCGAAAAAGCGATTTTCGCGGCCCGAGAAACCCAACAGTGGTATCAGAGCCACGTGCGAAGCGAGTACGAGTTTAGATTCGTATTTTTATGAAAAATATAGATCTGTAAACTTTCTGTAAATTCATGTTTTTATAGTTTTTATGGGTAATTTTCTCGTAGAAGCGAAGCACAAGTGTTTCGGCGCTTGTAGGCTTCTGCTACCGGGAAGATTTTTCCAAAACGGCCAAGTTTCGCCCCAAAACCTTTTGGGACAGCGGGCTAAGGCGCTGTTAGATCGCAATGGAACCCTCGCGATGGTTAGATCGCGGGTAGGGGCGCTGCCCCTGGCCCCGTAAGGGGATTCGTTCCGCGATTGCGCCCGAAAATCGCTAAATGTAAAAATTGTAAAAATTATAGCAAAAAAATTACAGAAAATTATAGAAATATATAATTTTGAATTATATATTATTTTTTTGATAGTCATGGCCCAAATACCCAATTTGATTGGATAATTTGTGTTGTAATTCATAATACGGCCTGCGTGTCGTGATGTGATGTGCGTGTTGTATTTTTATTTTTCGCGACCTTCGCGTCGTGCCTTTCTTTTTATTCTTGTTGTAAATTAGATTTAGACTCGAATGTAACTTGAGTTTCAAAATGTAATGTAAATTTTGAAGCGGTGGAAGGTCCACTCGAGACGGAGTTACGAGGAGGGCGCGAGCAACACAAGGTGGTCAAACGAAGAAGCTTGAGAAGATGTTGACCTTAGGTTGACCATCCGATCTTCTCATTGGCTTGAGAAGATCGTAGAAGGGCCATGACATAATCACAAAAATATTTGATTAATTATCTAGTTAATTGTTTTGTGTGTATGTGATGCATGCTAGTTAATTAAGTAATTAATTAGTGTCTTACGATTAGATTAGATCTAAGTCGTGCACATGATGCACCCTTCGATTAGATTAGATCTATCGAGTATATGATACGCATCATCGTTTAGATTAGATCTAAATCACGTCAACTCGTAATGCCTACCATGCCGTGATACCTACCACTACCTCGATCGCATGTTGTTGTTGAATCTACCAAAGCAGAGCAACACATACTATCTTGGTAGGGTACGGAGGGACAATCTTGGTCCCGCCTATCAACACATGGGTAAGTACAACTTAATTAGATTGAGTAACTAGTTAACTCAATTGGATCGAGTTTAACTATAGGCATTATCCAATGGTTGGTAGATAGGTCAAAATCACGTTTATATTAACTCTTAGGCGTATTAGCCAAAGCTAACTCGAGTTTTAATATAAATGTGGATTTTTGATCCTATAAACAAGAGTTGCATAGAGATGTAATTGGTAATTGTTACCTATCGATCATACTAAGTCTTGGGCGTATTAGCCAAAGCTAACTCAAGGGTTAGTATGATGTGGGTCTTGTCCCACATGAATTATAGAATTCAGTGGGAGCATCATTTAGTTAAAGGCCTAATTAAATGATTAAGAATATGATATTTATTTCTGCATTTATTTCTGTTGTAGATTACCATGACGTCGAATATGAACACCTTCTCTCTGCGTTCTGTCTTTAAGAAGGACAAGCTCAACGGAGCGAATTTCCTGGACTGGTACAGGAACCTGAGAATAGTTTTCACCCAAGAACGTAAACTGTACGTTCTGGAGCAGCCCATTCCGGAGGCTCCTCCTGCCACTGCCACGCGAGCAGACCGAGATGCTTACAAGAAGCATCAAGATGACACATTAAATGTGTCCTGTCTTATGCTCGCGACCATGAACTCTGAGCTTCAGAAGCAACATGAGTTGATGGGTGCTTACGATATGGTTGAACATCTTTGTCACCTATATCAAGGACAAGCAAGGCACTGGAAGAGGAACTCCAAGGAATACCTGGAAGATCTTACGAAGAAGAGAAATAAGATTTCTACTTCAAGTATACATGTTATAGAAGTCAACCTCTCTATTTCTTCATCGTGGGTATTAGATACCGGATGTGTTTCGCACATTTGTACTAATGTACAAGCGCTGAGAAATAGCAGGGCATTGACGAAGGGTGAGGTAGACCTACGAGTAGGCAATGGAGCACGGGTTGCTGCTATTGTTGTAGGAACTTACTATCTATCTCTACCCTCTGGGCTTGTACTAGAATTAGATGATTGTTGTTATGTGCCTGCCTTGACTAAGAACATAATTTTAGTTTCTTGTTTGGATAAGAAAGGATTTTCGTTTACAATAAAGAACAAATGTTGTTCTGTCTATTTAAACGATATGTTCTATTGTAGTGCACCTCTGATGAACAGACTCTATATTCTAGACCTTGAGAGCCCTATCTATAACATAAATACCAAGAGGTTCAAGTCAAATGACCTAAACCAGACCTATCTCTGGCACTGTTGCTTAGGTCATATAAATGACAAGCGCTTATCCTAGCTCCATAAGGATGGTATGTTGGACTCATTTGATTTTGAATCTTATGAGACGTGCGAGTCATGCCTACTAGGCAAGATGACCAAGACTCCCTTTAGTGGGCACAGCGAAAGAGCGACTGATTTGTTAGGACTCATACATAGTGATGTATGTGGCCCTTTCAATGTCGCTGCTAGAGGTAGTTATAGGTACTTCATCACATTTACTGATGACTTCAGTAGATATGGTTATGTGTACTTGATGACACATAAGTCAGAATCCTTTGAAAAGTTCAAAGAATTCAAGAATGAAGTACAGAACCAGCTTGGCAAGAATATTAAGATACTTCGATCCGATCGAGGTGGAGAATACCTTAGCCATGAGTTTTGTGACTACCTAGCTGAGTGTGGGATTCTATCCCAACTCACTCCTCCTGGAACACCACAGTGGAATGGTGTATCCGAAAGGAGAAATCGTACCCTATTAGATATGGTACGATCTATGATGAGTCACACAGATCTTCCGACATTCCTTTGGGGCTATGCTGTAGACACGGCAGCTTTTATACTCAACCGAGTTCCATCAAAGGCCGTGATAAAGACACCATATAGGATATGGACTGGGAGAGATGCCCAGGTGTCTTTCATGAGGATTTGGGGTTGTGAGGCTTACGTTCGACGTCAAGTCTCAGACAAGTTAGGACCCAAATCTGACAAGTGCTATTTTATTGGATATCCCAAGGAAACTAAGGGATATTACTTCTACATTCCCAGTCAGCACAAGGTAGTTGTGGCAAAGACTGGGGTCTTTCTAGAAAGGGACTTTGTTTCTAGAAAGACTAGTGGGAGCACGTTCGATCTTGAAGAAGTTCAAGATGCGAACAATAGCACTGGAGCCTCGATGGAAGTTGAACTAGAACCACAAAGTGTTGTGGATGATGTTGTTCCATAAAGAGTTGAGGAACAAATACCAGTTCAAGTAGACATACCTCTTCGTAGGTCTGATAGGGCACGTCGTCAGCCTGAGAGATACTCATTTCTCTTGTCTGGCCATGATGACGTTGTGCTCATAGAGGATGAGCCTACCACTTATCAAGAAGCTGTGATGAGACCAGATTCTGAGAAATGGCTAGAGGCCATGAGATCCGAGATGGAATCCATGTACACCAACCAAGTATGGACTTTGGTTGATCCACCTGAAGGGGTAAAACCCATTGGGTGTAAGTGGATCTTTAAGAGAAAGACTGACATGGATGGACTTATCTATAAGGGTCGCTTGGTAGCTAAAGGTTTCAAGCAGGTTCATGGTATTGACTATGATGAAACTTTTTCTCCAGTAGCAATGTTTAAGTCCATTCGGATCATGCTTGCTATTGCAGCCTACCATGACTATGAGATATGGCAGATGGATGTCAAAACCGCATTTCTGAATGGAAACCTACTCGAGGATGTGTACATGACACAACCTGAGGGTTTTGTAGATCCACAGCATACTAGCAGAGTATGCAAGTTGCATAGGTCCATTTATGGACTAAAGTGTAACACCCACTAAGCTTTTAAGATAAGTATATGAATGTAGGATTCTGCCTTAGAAAAATAAAAGGAAGTGGGTTGAAGCAAAAAGAAATAAAATGAAATAAAAAGAAGAGGAGGTCAAGGATTGAACCTTGAACCTCTTATATTATAATTTATAGAATTTATTAGTAGAAGCCAATTGGGATAGAGAGAATATATTGATAGCAAAGGAGGGAAACTCATGATAAGGGTGAGAGTAAAAGTTAGCCAAAAGAAAACAAGAAAAGAGCAAGAGAAAGGCAACTTGCCTTCCTTCCTTCTCTCCCTCTTTCTCTCTTCTCTTGCCGAAAAATAAAAGAGGCTAATTAAGGGGATTCATTCCCCCTTATTTCACCATGAATGATGAGGATAAATAAATAAATAAAAATAAAAAGAAAATAGGAAAAAAAGGAAAGCAAAACTTATTCTGCTCCTTCTTCCCCCTTAACATAAAAGGGAGAAAATAAAAAGAAAAATTCTAATTTTTCTCTCATTTCTCCCATTCCCCCCCCCCCCCCCCCTCTCCATCACCGAGAACCCCAGCCCCCTCTCCTCCATCTTCGGCCCCAAGCCAAGGTTTTCTCCTAAGAAAGCCTAGGATACAAGGAGGACTTAGCAAGAGGAACAAGGGAAGGGAACTAGAAGAAGAGGCTACTTCTTCCATCACCATACCTTAGATCCACAAACGAAAAGGATGTAAGCTTCCCCTCACCTATGGTACAAGGCTTTTTATGTGATTTTCGGATTTTATGAGGATTAGAAAACCTAGAATAGAATTTAAGAAAATTCGGCCAAAGAAGAATTTCAAATCTAGGAAGGTTTAAACAAGTCATCATTTCGTGATATTTTTCTATGCTATGTAGGAAGGTTTTCCTTTATGTTTTTATACCTATATGATGCTTGGTCAGAGGAGTACCTAACCCTAGAATTTTGGCCAAAAATGTTTTAAAGAGGTTAGGGAAATCATTGTTTAACCAAACTAGTACAAGATTCCCTCCATGAATTACTAAGGATCTTTTATTGGTTTTTCTTGCTTGAAAGTTACTTGGAACCAAAGGAAATCCCCTCATATGTTTCGGCCAAGAAAAGAGCTTAGGGTTAGGAAGACCTTTAAAAATTTAAGTAACCATGTTTATATGATAGAATATAGAGTTCTCTTAAAGAATTGCATGTTGAATATTGCTAGAAATTCATGAACTCTTCATTAAGATTTTCGGCCATGTTAAGGTGGATAGCTTAGGGAAGCTTAAACAAAATTTTAACATGCTCAAGACCTCTGTGATATTAAGATATGAACGTGGTTTAATGCTCTCATGCTTAATTAGGGTGTAGAGAATTTAGTTACATGATATATGACTTGTAAGGTCACAAGGGCCCTAGCTTGTTTATGAACCAAATTGGTATATGATGTTCTTAGTAATTTTTGCCATGAAACTTACTTAGGTTTTCCATGCTTTAGGCCATTTAAAACCTAGTTTAGAGAATGGTAGGTTTCGTTCATGAGGAAAAATAAAAGAAAAAGGAAAGAAACCTAGGAAGCCTAAGACACAATGCACATGTATGTTTATTATGCTTGTCTTTATACATGCTATGAAACTTGTATGACTTCCTATGATTTTATGCTATTTGAAGCAAAGTTAACCACTGATGGGTCTCGGCCAAGTAGGGTTTAAATGACCTAGAGGCCTTAGAATTGAAACCAATTGTGTTAAAAATGCTTCTTATGGAAATATGATAATGTGTTGATTGTGTCACATGCTTGTATAATTTTTCCATGACCTAAATGGACCATTGTAGGTCTCGGCCATGAAGGGATAGATGCCCTAGAAACCCTAGAACAAAATTTAAATATGCTCATGTCACTCTACATGAAATATGATAAGTAGAAAGCCAAAGTTCTCATGCTATATGTTGCTTAATGACCTAAAATGAGGCTAGGGTAAGTTTCGGCCATACCCTTTGTATGATACCTTATTATGAATTTATACATGATGTTAGTTCAAGTTCACATGCTTGTATGCTTGTTTTTAGCCCTAATGAATACTTGTGAAATTTTGGCCATGACATATGTTAAGGGCTTGAAGAACTTAGGAATTAGCTCAAATATGATTACTATGTTACTTGGAAGAAAAATGCTATAAATATGGTTTAAGGTTTACATGCTTTCATGACATTTGGGACCTTGTTTCACACCTGATAAGGTTCGGCCACATGAAGTTTAGGGACTTGGAGAACTTAGAAACCAAGTTAATCATGCTTATAATACTTCCTATGAAATTGATGTGATGATAATTTAGGTTCCACATGCTTGGAGGTTATTTTTACCTAAATTGAGATCTAAGGGGGTTCGGCCATGATAAGAAACCAAGGGATTAGGAAGCTTAGAATCCAAGTTAACTATGTTACCATGTTTCTTATGATAGTATAATCACATGATACACCCTTATGCTTAAACATGTATGCTTGTGATTCATACTTTCCATGATATGTCATGTGCTAGAAATATGCATGCTTTTATGATATGCTATGTGGATAGAAATATGCATGCTTTTATGATATGCTATGTGGTGAAAATATGCATGCTTTTATGATATGCTATGTGGTGAAAATATGCATGCTTTTATGACATGATATATGCCTAAGTGATGCATACCTTTATGATATGATGTATGCCTAAGTGATGCATACTTTTATGACATGATGTATGCCTAAGTGATGCATACTTTTATGATATGATGTATGCTTAAGTGATGCATACTTTTATGATATGATGTGTGCCTAAGTGATGCATGCCCTTATGATGTGTGATATGTATAAGTATGACATGTACTTTACTTTATATGGCTTGTACCAAGGGTGGGCTCCATAAGCGCCCCGGGGTCGATGGAATAAGACTCGGGCCTCGTTAGGGATGGGCTCCTAAGTGCCCCTAGGTCGATGGAGTAAGACTCGGGCCTAGTATGTTTGCCTTGTAGGGTTCAAGACTTGCTACCTTGGACCTACATAGGTTGCGCGCAATATGTAAGTGGTACATAGCCGGGATCCCCTTTAAGTTGATAATATGTTCAAGTATATATGTAAGAAGAAATGATTTTAAAGATCATGAGACATACACATGTTTTTCGGATACATGTTTTCAAAATCATATTGCATATACCTTATGATCATGTTGTGATGATGCTATGATTTATGATATGTCATGATTAGATATGATTATGTTATGTTTCATGCTATGCTTGATATGCCATGCTACCTTATGATGATGCTATGATATGCCATGACTAGATATGATTATGTTATGTATCATGCTATGCTTTAAGAGATGATATGCCATGACTAGTTATGATTTTGTTATGTTGCATGATATGCTTAAAGAGTATGATATGTTATGTCATGACTAGTTGAGATCATGTTATGTTGAGATATTCTTTGATCATGTGATGATTTTCGGTTTTAGTGAGTAGGAAAGGAACTTACTGAGCCATGAGTGCTCATAGCTTACTTTCCTTGTACCACAGATAAAGGAAAAAGCTGGATGAGCTAAAGGAGCAGCAGGAGAGGCAAGGAGATGTGTGTGGCGGTGGCTAGGCAACCAAATAAGAACATGCTTTAAGAACTTTTAAGAATTATGCTTTGGTTTCGTAAATTGTAGTACTATATGGGTAACTTGATGTTATGTTTCTATTTATCTTGTTATCATGTTATGGAAACCATATTAGTGTAGTTCGGATTTGAAAACAAAAGAAAAGTTTTATTAAACTAAGAAAAAAAAATTATTTCAAGTCTTCCGCTGTAATATGTACATAGAGTATCGTAGCCCCGTCCCTTAGGGTTAGTAGGGAGGGCGGACGTTACATAAAGCAAGCTTCTCGGAGCTGGAATCTTCGATTCGATGATGCAATCAAACAGTTTGGTTTCATCAAGAACGAAGATGAGCCTTGTGTCTACAAGAAGGTTGTAGGGGGCATAGTTGTCTTCCTCATATTGTATGTGGATGACATACTACTCATTGGGAAGGGCATCCCTTTGCTTCAGTCTGTCAAGACCTGGCTAGGGAGTTGCTTCTCAATGAAGGACTTAGGTGAGGCATCCCGCATTCTAGGGATACAGATCTATAGAGATAGATCTAAGAGATTGCTTGGCCTAAGTCAGAGTAAATACATTAACAAGGTACTCCTTCGGTTTGCCATGCAGAACTCCAAGAAGGGATTTCTGCCGATGTCACATGGCGTGAGTCTTTCGAAGACTCAAGGTCCCTCTTCTAGAGAGGAGAGAGATCGCATGGATCAGATCCCTTATGCCTCAGCCATAGAATCTATCATGTACGCTATGTTATGTACTCGACCTGATGTCTCGTATGCTTTGAGCATGACGAGCAGATACCAGTCAGATCCAGGTGAAAGTCACTGGATAGCGGTCAAGAATATTCTTAAGTACTTAAGAAGGACTAAAGAATATTTCTTGATATATGGAGGCAATGATGAGCTAGCTGTAAAGGGTTACAGTGATGCTATCTTCCAGATCGACCAGGATAACTATAGATTGCAGTCGGGGTTCGTGTTTTGCATTAATGGTGGTGTTGTGAGCTGGAAGAGTTCGAAGCAGGACACAGTAGCTGATTCTACGACAGATGCCGAGTATATTGCTGCATCAGAGGCAGTTTGGATTCGCAAGTTCATCACTGAACTTGGGGTGGTTCCTAGCATTGCTGACCCTATTGAGCTCTATTGTGACAACAATGGAGCTATAGCACAGGCGAAGGAACCTCGCTCACACCAGCGGACCAAACACATACTACGGCGCTTCCATCTCATTCGAGAGATCATCAAGAGAGGAGATGTGAAGATTTACAGAGTACCTACAGAGGCTAACATTGCAGATCCCTTGACCAAGGCTTTGGCACAGAGGAAGCATGATGGTCACACTAGGTCATTTGGGCTTAGAGCCTACACTGATTGGCACTAGTGCTAGTGAGAGATTGTTAGCTAGAGCCCTAGAGCCAATCATTTGATGATTGTATTTTGGACTTGTTGTATCATATTCTATATAAATAAAGGCATTTGGTTTTTGGTTATTATACTTACTTGTATTGGTGCCAAATAAACTAAGTATAATAACGTCTTTGAGTAGAAGGTTCTTACCTATATCAATCGATTGGTTGAATCGATAGTGAGATGATATAGGGAACACTACTCTTAATCATTCCTAGTCGAGTATTAACATTCAGGGACAATGTTAATGCAATAAGACTAGCATGTAGGTCAACTCGATGACTTGATCTCACAAGTCATGGATATAGAGATATCAAGTTGACACATGGGTATGCATTAGAGAATGTATACTGAATGACCCGCCATGAGAAAGTATCATGGATCGTTATATGAGTGTCATATACTTTCTCATGTGGCTATTAGTATGATTACTAGTCCTTAGACCTGAAGTCACCATGGTTCCCTATATAAGGAGTTATGTACTTTGGTTTCGTCAAACGTCACCCGTAACTGGGTGGACCATAAAGGCGATTACTGGGTATGTAACAAATTATGCGGAGGGATGTGAGTGATGTAGATGGGATCTATCCCTCCTATATGACGGGAGAGACATCGGTATTCTTGATAGAGTGAGACCACGAAGTGCATGGCCATGCCCAAATGAGTCAATATGAGATATTGAGCTCATTTGATTGAGTGAGTCTACTTAGAGTTCAAGATTTAAATTGATTAGAGGATGACACGGTCTATGCCTCACATTGATCAATCTAGATGTCTAGGATAGAAGGACACTTGTCATATATTGTGAGGAGTCACAATTAGTAGTCACAAGGTGATGTTGGATCTCAACATTCTTGTAACTTGGGTAGTAATGATGTATTGCTAGATACCGCTCATTACTTATGTTTCTAAATGAGTTTAGGGGCATTGCTAATGTTACAAGAACCTATTGGGTCACACACAAAGAACAAGTGGATGGAGATTATGTTCATATGATGAACCAAAAATGAATAGATTCATTTGATGAATCAAATTAGATTAAGAGTAATCCTAATTGGGCTAATTGAGTTGGACTCAAGTTGATTCATGTGTTCAATGAGTCTAATTTAGATTATGACTCATTGAATGAATTTAATTAAATGAATTAGATTCATTATATTAAATTGGCTTGAATTAAATGGTTGGATTAATCATTCCTAGTCGAGTATTAATATTCAGGGACAATGTTAATGCAATAAGACTAGCATGTAGGCCAACTCGATGACTTGATCTCACAAGTCATGGATATAGAGATATCAAGTTGACACATGGGTATGCATTAGAGAATGTATACTGAATGACCCGCCATGAGAAAGTATCATGGATCGTTATATGAGTGTCATATACTTTCTCATGTGGCTATTAGTATGATTACTAGTCCTTAGACCTGAAGTCACCATGGTTCCCTATATAAGGAGTTATGTACTTTGGTTTCGTCAAACGTCACCCGTAACTGGGTGGACCATAAAGGCGATTACTGGGTATGTAACAAATTATGCGGAGGGATGTGAGTGATGTAGATGGGATCTATCCCTCCTATATGACGGGAGAGACATCGGTATTCTTGATAGAGTGAGATCACAAAGTGCATGGCCATGCCCAAATGAGTCAATATGAGATATTGAGCTCATTTGATTGAGTGAGTCTACTTAGAGTTCAAGATTTAAATTGATTAGAGGATGACACGGTATTCCATGGTTTAGTATTCACGTATAGTGATTTCAGTATTCCATGTTTCCTCAAGTTCAGCATATGATTTTAATAGCATTCTTTTAAAAGCATATTGCATCGAATGCATGCTTTAGTGAGGTAGATGGTTTCTTACTAAGCTCTCAAGCTTACAGATACTTTTTCCTTATACTGCAGATAAAGGTAAAGGAAAAATGGATTAGCGGAGGCTGGAGGTCAATGCAACGAGGAAGATGTGTGTGACCTGGAGTTTGGAATAAGGATCCTAGGGATTTTAGCAAGTTTAATTATTAGAACTTTGTCATTTTAGTTTTGCCGTCCAGTTGTTTAAATGTTATGAATTAGTGGATTATGCACCATGGTATGTTTAGAATGCTAGATAATTGATGTTAGGAGGCATTTCATTTAGTTTAGAATTGGTATATGAGATTTCTGCTCGAAATAGTGCTGAAATCAGAGTGTTGGTACGAAATCAGAAACCCCAATCGATCGACCGATCGATTGGAGGCTTCTCAATCGATCGGTCGATCGATTGAGAAGTTTGTACCGCGAATAGTCAGCACCTGGATCGATCAGCCGATCGATCCGGATGCCTTCTGTCGCGAACAGAAAGCCCTGGGATCGATCACTGGATCGATTGGCTAGTCTGGATTGATCAGCCGATCGATCCAGCATATTGCCCGAGCACAGTAGCGTGCTGGATCGATCACTGAATCGATCCAACCTAAGTTCCGCGTACAATAGCAGTCTGAATCGATCCAACAGCTTGCAATCGATCGAGTTCAATCTGGATCGATCGGGAAGTTGGGTTTGGACCAAGAGACCTTGTACTTCAGCTCCTTGACCATAGAGGATGTGGGGTATGCCATGAATACCTTAGATTGCATCCCTTAGCATATGTAGGACCAAGAACTTGTATTAGCCTAGCAAAGTTCTAAATTGGTACAGTTTTCTGCACCTAGACTTAGTGATGGTCATGGATATAGCTTAGCACAGCATAATGTGGCGGTCCGGCCTTACAGCCTAGCCAGTAGAAGGCGGGTCATTACAGAATAGTATCAGAGCAAAAGTTTCATACTTCCTTCACACACATCAGCATTGAACCTGCAGCTTCCAAGTAAGAATACCTCTCACTTTGTTATGTTTATTGCTTTCATGTTTGTAGATAACTAGAGTATGCTTATCTAAGATAGTAACTAACATGATAGTATTAGCTATGTAAACATGATGCTTTAGTTATGTATGTCCTTTGTTCCTTTAGAGATGGCACGAGGACGCCCAGCTAGAAGGGCACCAGCTACTAAGCCCCAGCACGAGGCAGGCAGTTCCCCAGACCTTATAGCATTAGCTAGCTGAACAGCGACAGGAAATAGCCACCTTAAAGGCTAATCAGCAGAGTACCCCCACAGTCACCCCGGAACCGAACCTGACGACTCCAGAAGTCTTAGAGGTTCCACCAGCCCAGCCTACAGCGCCAGTGCCAGCACCAGTACCAGCACCAGCAGTCCCAGCAGCTGAGCCAAGAAAGGAAGCCTATCTGATCCAGTGGCAGCGAGTCAAGCCAGAGAACTTCTCAGGCACTAGTGAACCATGGGATGCCTCATTCTGCCTAACAGGAGATGCACGTATGTGGTGGGAGAGAATTAGAGCGGCGCCCAGTAAACCAGATGACATGGGCTGACTTGAGAAATTCTTTGAGAGTTCTTTCACATGCGGGTCACGAACCGCCACTACGACGAGTTCACGAGTTTCAGGGCAACCTTTCGGTGGAGGAAGCCGTGAAGAAATTCAGCAGTTGGCTCGTCTATGCCCTGAACTAGTCAGATAGAAAAGAACGAGTCCGGTTGATGCTTAAGATCTTGGCCGGAAATAGCAATGAACGTGGTGGCTGCGTTCATAGGTCGCAAACCACCGAGGAACTAGTCAGCAGTGCTCACCACCAGCACTACCGAATAATATCAAGCGTGAAGCAAGTTCTCTCGAGATCAAAGGGCAAGGAGGCTCGGTACTCGAAACAACGGGCCACGGCTCTAGCGGAAGGGAACTCCACAACAAGCGTAAACGGGAGTTACCAAAGGGAGGACCGACCTAGTTATCCCAAGTGTGCTACTTGTGGGAAATTTCACCCAGGAGTTTGTCGCAAGGGCACACGAGGATGCTTTGAATGTGGACAAGAAGGGCATATGGCTAAGCAATGCCTGAACAAGACAAGTCTTCCTCAACCACAGCCGATACAGTATGGAGGCCAGCCAACACAGCTACATCAGATGCAGGTCGTTTTAGATGGTCCACACATCAGCCAGGGCAGACTAGAAGCCCCTCCAGCTACGACCAATGCGAGGATTTTCTCACTCACCAGAGAGGACGTAGCGAATGCCTCGATAGTTGTTACAGGTCAAATTAGTATACTACAGCAAAGTACAACTATCTTATTCGATACTGGGCCAACCCATTCTTATATATCCAGGGCATTTGTCGAGAAGTTAGTGATACCTCCAGAGGTACTCAGTAGCCAATTTTTGACGACGCTACCTTCAGGAGAAATTATGATATCCACGCACTGGCTCAGAGCAGTGCCAGTCATTATAGCAGACAGAGAACTCTTTTGTGATCTGATAGTGCTAGATATGAGTGATTGTGATGTCATATTTGGAATGGACTTTCTAATCAGATATGGTGCCTCTATCGAGTGTCATAAATAGAAATTCGTATTCCAACCTGAAGCAGAAGTGCAGTTCGAGTACATTGGAGAACCAAAGAGAAAGCCAAGAAATTTCTCTCAGCTCTAAAAGCACAGAAGTTAATCGATTCAGGATGTACGGGATTCCTAGCACATGTAGTCAATGCCAGTCAGGACAAGGACCAACAGCTAGCAGAGGTCCGAGTCGTATGTGACTACCCAACAGTCTTCCCTGAGGAGTTACCAGGTCTAGCACCAGATAGGGAGATTGAATTTGAGATAGAACTCATTCTCGATACAAATCCTATCTCCAAGGCACCCTACCGTATGGCTCCAGCAGAACTGAAGGAACTTCATGAACAACTACAGGAGCTGCTTGACAAAGGCTTCATACGTCCTAGTCACTCACCATGGGGGGTGCCTGTATTGTTCGTGAAGAAGAAGGACGGGAGCATGCGCCTGTGTATAGATTAAGACCTGAATCAAGTCACAATCAAACAGTATCCTCTTCCGAATTGATGACTGTTTGATCAGCTAAAGGGGGCATAAAATAGACCTCAAATCAGGTTATCATCGGTGAAAGTTAAAGAAGGGATATAGCCAAGACAGCCAGATATGGACACTATGAGTTCGTAGTCATGCCCTTTGGCGTGACAAATGCTCCAGCTACTTTCATGGACCTCATGATCAGGGTATTCAGAGAATACCTAGATAAGTTTGTTATCGTATTCATCGATGACATCCTTATCTATTCAGGAACTTAGGAAGAACACGCCGAGCACCTGAGAATAGTATTGCAGACCCTTCAGCAGAACCAGCTGTACGCCAAGTTCACAAAATGTGAATTTTGGTTAGATTAGGTGTCCTTCCTAGGTCACATCATCTCAAAGGATGGTATCATGGTAGACCCCAGTAAGATAGAAGCTGTGAGTAGTTGGAAAAGACCCAGGAACGCCAGTGAGATCAGAAGCTTTCTGGGATTAGCAGGTTATTACAGAAAGTTCGTAGAAGATTTCTCCAGGATAGCCTCCCCACTGACAGCTCTTACCAGAAAGAACAGAAGGTTTCAGTGGACAGAGGACTGTGAGAACAGCTTTAGCGAGCTAAAGAGGAGATTGACCAGTGCACCTATTCTGACTCTACCAGAAAACACAGGCAGCTTTGACATTTATAGTGATGCCTCTAAACTGGGACTAGGAGCAGTGCTGATGCAAGATGGCAAGGTGATCGCCTATGCCTCCAGATAACTCAAGGAATATGAGAAGAATTACCCTACTCATGACCTTGAGCTTGCAGCAGTAGTGTTCGCCCTCAAAATTTGGAGATATTACTTGTATGGAGCTCAGTGTAAAGTGTATACAGATCATCAGAGTCTGAAGTACTTCTTCACTCAGAAGGATCTGAATATGCGACAGCGTAGATGGCTTGAGTTGGTCAAGGATTATGACATAGACATCCTCTACCACCCAGGAAAAGCTAATAAGGTAGCAGATGCACTTAGCAGAAAGTCCAGTGCTACCTTACTATCCCTAGTAGCCATGTCACCGCCCTTACAGAAGGAGATCACAGATTTCGGTCTCGGACTCATAGTGGGACAGCTCTCTACTATGACATTAGCATCTACCCTGCTTGGTGACATCCAGACAGCTCAGGAACAGGATCCTGAAATTCAACAAACCAAGCAAGGGTTAGTAGAATCAGAAAGTGGAGAGTTCAGAGTATCAGATAGTGGGGCATTATATTTTGGTGACAGACTCTGGGTTCTAGATCAGGAGGAACTACGCAGGAAGATCTTAGATGAGGCTCACAGAACTCCTTATGTGATGCATCCTGGCTCCATCAAGATGTACCAAGATCTGAAGAGACGTTTTTGGTGGCCTGGGATGAAGAGAGACATCGCTAGATATGTTAGCACCTGTCTGACCTGTCAGAGGGTCAAGGCAGAACACCAGAGACCAGGAGGAGTTCTGCAGCCTATCCAAATTCCAGAATGGAAGTGGGAAGATATTTCCATGGACTTCATAGTGGGACTACCCAGAACCACGAATGGTTTTGATACCATCTGGGTAATAGTCGACAGATTGACTAAATCATCCCACTTCTTAGCTATCAGGATATCCTACTCCATGGAGTAACTAGCTCAGTTGTATCTCAAGGAGATCGTTAGATTACATGGAGTCCCACGAACCATTATTTCAGACAGGGACAGTAGGTTCACATCACACTTCTGGGAGTGTGTACAGTCAGCTTAGGGCACTAAGTTAAAGTTTAGCACAGCCTTCCATCCTCAGACAGATGGTCAAACAGAGCGAGTAAATCAGGTACTCGAAGATATGCTCCGAGCATGTGCCCTAGATTTCAAAGGAAGTTGGTGCAAATATCTAAGCTTAGCAAAATTTGCATACAACAACAGCTATCAGGCCACTATCGGCATGGCACCTTACGAGGCTCTCTATGGGCGGAGGTGTAGATCTCTAATCTGCTGGTATGAGAGTGGTGAACAGAAGGAACTAGAACTTCAGACAGATCTAATAGCAGACACCACAGCAACTATACAGCAGATCCGCCAGAGGATAGAGACAGCTCAGCTGATACACGGCGCAGACCCTTAGAGTTTTCAATTGGGGATTCAGTGTTCCTCAGAGTAGCTCCCATGAAGGGAGTAATGCGTTTTGGGAAGAAGGGCAAACTAAGTCCCAGATATGTGGGACCATACCTTATCAGCAGAAGAGTTGGCAAGGTAGCATATGAGCTAGAGCTACCCCAGGAAATGTCAGCTATCCATAATGTATTTCATGTCTCTATGCTGAAGAAGCATATCCCAGATGCCACCCAGGTGATTGAGCCCCAGTCGGTACAAGTCCGTGAAAACCTCAGCTATGATAGTCGGCCTACTCAGATAGTAGATCGAGCAGTTAAGAAATTGCGGAACAAGGAGGTACCATAAGTCACACAGCAGAAGAGGCAACATGGGAGACAGAAGCCAGCATGAGACAGAAGTACCCAGAGTTATTCTAAGTTCGGGGACGAACTTTTTATAAGGTATGGGGGATTGTAAGGCCCGAAAATTCTCAAAATAATTATTTGAAATATCCTAGTATTTTTCTGGAATTTTAGGATATTTTTATGGAATTTTTAGAATAGCGGAAGTAGCAAAAAATAAATAGAAAACGAAAATAGCCTACGTGGGAATTGAACCCGATACCTATTGGGTCCTACAACTTAAAGGTGAACTCTAGTAACCAGGAGAACCCAGCAGGGTCGTGCTGAAAGGAAAGGGAAACAATTTTATTTAAGTTAAAGTTGGGGGAATTAATTCCTTAATATAAATAGGGAATTAAGTGAGGAGTTTTATTTTTATCGTGACTTACCTCTTCTCCTCACCCTAATCCCGCCGAACCTCCCTTCTCCTCCTCCTTCTCTCAGCGCATCAAGCCTAAGGGCTCTAGGAGCACCTTCCGGCGATGACTCCGATACGAGGACGCTTCCCTTCGCGAGAGGAACACGTAGACGCGAGAGAATCGTTGAGAAGATCGTCCCCACCGGAAATCTAGCGATTAGATTTATAAGAAAATCCGAACAGGAGGTAAGAAACCCCTCACCTGCAGTATAAGTAGCTTCCGTATGAATTTTATGCTTCAGTTTAGTAGTATGTAGACTTTCGGCACAAAAGATGCGAACTAGCGCATACCAAGTGTTCGATTAAATTATTAGCACAGTTAAAATATAACTTAGGCATTTTATTAGCTTAGATAAATGCAATAGAAGCATTTTTACAGCTTATTTAGTCTTGCTACAGCTCTTATGGGACTAGATGTCCAATGGGTGGGCTCCCACAGTCGCCTCTAGGTTCAGACAACCTAGCTCTAGGTTCAGATAACCTAGAAAGAGCAAGACAAGCAATAATTAGCTATGTTCAGTATTTTACTTTCTCAGTAGCATTGTACTGGATTAGATATCCATTGGGTTGGGCTCCCACATTCGTCCCTAGGTTCAGATAACCTAGTAACCCTACTAAATTCGGGACTTGTAAACCCGGGTCTAGTTAGGGATGCGCGCATAGCAAATACAGTTGTCGGGCCCATCAGCTGCATGATTATGTATTTTCACTTATTATGTAATTAGTTTTCAGAACCTCACAAAATAGCTATGTGAAAGTAGTACAACTCTAGCATTAGTTAGTATCAGCTTAGTTCAGTCCATGCTCTGTTTAGTTTTCTTATAGAGGCATGTGATAGTCTTATGATCAGTTTTGATTGCCATATCTTATGAACCTGTATGCCATGTTTTAGTATTCACGTATAGTGATTTCAGTATTCCATGTTTCCTTAAGTTTAGCATATGATTTTAATAGCATTCTTTTAAAAGCATATTTCATCGAATGCATGTTTTAGTGAGGTAGATGGTTTCTTACTAAGCTCTCATGCTTACAGATACTTTTTCCTTATACTGCAGATAAAGGTAAAGGAAAAATGGATTAGCGGAGGCTGGAGGTCAATGCAACGAGGAAGATGTGTGTGAGCTGGAGTTTGGAATAAAGATCCTAGGGATTTTAGCAAGTTTAATTATTAGAACTTTGTCATTTTAGTTTTGCCGTCCAGTTGTTTAAATGTTATGAATTAGTGGATTATGCACCATGGTATGTTTAGAATGCTAGATAATTGATGTTAGGAGGCATTTCATTTAGTTTAGAATTGGTATATGAGATTTCTGCTCGAAATAGTGCTGAAATCAGAGTGTTGGTACGAAATCAGAAACCCCAATCGATCGGCCGATCGATTGGAGGCTTCTCAATCGATCGGTCGATCGATTGAGAAGTTTGTACCGCGAATAGTAAGCTCCTGGATCGATCAGCTGATCGATCCGGATGCCTTCTGTCGGGAACAGAAAGCCCTGGGATCGATCACTGGATCGATTGGCTAGTCTGGATTGATCAGCCGATCGATCCAGCATATTGCCCGAGCACAGTAGCGTGCTGGATCGATCACTGGATCGATCCAACAGCTTGCAATCGATCGAGTTCAATCTGGATCGATCGGGAAGTTGGGTTTGGACCAAGAGACCTTGTAGTTCAGCTCCTTGACCATAGAGGATGTGGGGTATGCCATGAATACCTTAGATTGCATCCCTTAGCATATGTAGGACCAAGAACTTGTATTAGCCTAGCAAAGTTCTAAATTGGTACAGTTTTCCGCACCTAGACTTAGTGATGGTCATGGATATAGCTTAGCACAGCATAATGTGACGGTCCGACCTTACAGCCTAGCCAGTAGAAGGCGGGTCGTTACACCTCGTCCCTCGGACGCACTGCGTGCCGTCCTTCTCGCTAGCTGCGTCTTCCGCTCGAGTACCTGTGCTCCTAAGCTCCTGCACACTTAGACACAAGGTTAAAACAACACAGGACCTAATTTAACTTGTTGATCACACCAAAACAACCTTGAGGTTCCAACACCTACCTTATGACCTTGTCTCATGGCCCTGTGAAGTATACATGACCATGCATCATGGCCCTGGTAAAAGACATGACCCTGCCTCATGGCCCTAGTGAATAAGGCATAACCATGTTTTGCTGAATTATCTTCCAAACTTGCTCCAATGCTTCATTTTCTCTCTAATTTACATCTTGTCAATTAAAACAAGCACAGTACATATATCCAAACAAATAGAATGGAAGTATGACATAATTATGGAATAGGGTGCAATAAACATAGTTTATACTTATGAAATATAAGTAGATATGCATCAAACAATGTCTAAAAATATATATAACCTATGCACATCAGATCTCCTTGTTGGAATGTATACTAAAAGCCTAGCTTTTGTATATACATTTATAAGAATCACATTGGTCAAGTGTTTACATTTGTATATACCAAATGTAGATGTTCAATCAATTTATATTGTAGATAACATGGTGTGTGGTGTCACACACAGAGGATCATGTTATCAGTACCTTATAAATTATAAACAGTAGCTCACGACCAAGATGGAAAGGAACAAACCATTGAAAGGTCGTAGTGTAATTAGATATTAGTTTATCTTAACTATATAATTACACTAGTACACTTAGAGTGTATTGAGTAGGATCATTAGAGGTCGTTTCTTTTATACTGACTTTATAAAGAAACAAAGACCTCAGTTATTATGGAAGTGTGTACTCTTAATCCTAATATAATAACAAGCACATATATTTGATATTTATTTCTTTAATTTATCAATGGGTGAGATTTAGTTCGATAAATCAATAAGCCCGATAAGTTGGGAAATGATATCACTTATAGTGTGTGTTGTTGATTATAGAAGAAAACTGTGTCCTAGTGATCTAGGTTGATAATGTCCCCAAGAGGAGCTCATAAAGATTGTCATGTTAAACCCTGCAGGTGGACTTAGTCCGACATGACGATAAGGTTGAGTGGTACTACTCTTGGACTAAGATATTAATTAAATGAGTTGTCAGTAACTCACTTAATTAGTGGGCATTTGACATCTTAAACACAGGGAGACTAACACACTCATAATAAGAAGGAGCCCAAAATGTAATTTGGGATTGGTGCGGTAGTTCAATAATAGTTCTTTAGTGGAATGAATTATTATTGATGGAATTAAGTTGTGTGTTCGGAGTGAACACGGGAAGCTTAATTTCATCGGGAGACCAAAACCAATTCCTCCTCTCGGTCTCTATCGTAGCCTCTTGTATATAGAGATTTATACCCACCACATACCCACCTTCTTACCCAACCAATAGGGGCCGGCCAAGCTAAGCTTGAAGCTCAAGCTTAAGGTCGGAGCCTAAGCTTAGGTGGCCGGCCACATCATATTAAAAAGGATTTTTTAAAATTATTTCTTATGTGGATATCATAGTTTTAAAAGAGAGTTTAAAAATTAAATCTTTCCTTTTAAAGCTTTCTACAAAAGATTAAGAAAAGATTTGAAATCTTTCCTTATTTGTAGATTGAAAGGAGATTTTATTTTTAAGAAAAACTTTCCTTTTTAACCATGATAATAATTTAAAAGAGAAGTTTAAAAATTAAATATTCTCTTTTATTAGTTTCTACAAAAGATTAAGAAAAGATTTGATATCTTTCCTTATTTGTAGATTGAAAAGAGATTTTAATTTTTAGAGATAACTTTCCTTTTGAAAATTATCCACATGTTTAAAAGAAGAATTTTAATTTATAAAATTTCCTTTTTATTAACCAATCATGAAGGGATAAAAATTATTGGAGAAATTTTTATAAATTTCTAGAAACAAATTAGGAAGTTTTAATTCTTGTGTGAATTAAATTTTCCTTGTTTTGGAATTAGAAGTGGCCGACCATTATTATTAAAAGAAGAAAATTGTTTTTTAATTAAAATAATTTTTCTTTTTTATGACAAAAGAATTAAGGAATTTTTTATTAAAATTTCCTTATTTGTCAAGACCAAGGATTATAAAAGAGGGGGTAGAGGTGCCTTCACGGGTGAACAACTCTATTATTCTTCTCCTCTCTTTTCCTCCTTGGTGGCCGACCCTAGCTTCTTCCTCTTCTCTTCTTCTTATGGCCGGCGGCAACCTCTCTTGGAGCTCTTGATGGTGGCCGGTTCTAGCTAGGAGAAGAAGGAGAGAAAGGTGGTTTTGTTTCTTGCATCCCTTGGAGCTTGGTGGTGGTGGCCGGACCTTTACTTCTCTTGGAGAATTGTGGTGGCCGAAACTTGCAAGGAAGAAGAAGGTGCTTGGTGGTTCTCATCTCGGAAGATCGTTGCCCACACAACGTCCGAGGTTAGAAGAGGAATACGGTAGAAGATCAAGAGGTTATTTTTGCTTACAAAGAAAGGTATAACTAGTAATTATTTTCCGCATCATACTAGTTTTTCTTTGTATAGTTATTTATGGAAATACCAAACACAAGAGGCATATGATTCTAGAGTTTTCGAAATAGTTTTCTTTTCGAGTTTGTGTTTTTCTTCTTTTTCGAATTTGTGATTCGATTGTTCTTTTTGGTTAACCTAGAGTTATTTAAGGAAATAAATATTAGTTTTCCTTAAAAGGCTTTGCCTAGCCGGTGGTGGTTGCTCCCATATCCAAGAAGGCCATGTGCCTCGCCATGCAGTCCTGGAAGCCAATTTTGGAAATTAATATTTATGGAATTAATAACTTAGGTAGATTTGAATCAATAGTGTTAAGTTCCGCTTGCGATTCAAATCTAAACCATTAAGAACAGATAAGTTAAATTTGGAATCAATGATGTTAAGTTCCGTCTGCGATTTCTAATTTAACTTTTA
This sequence comes from Zingiber officinale, assembly GCF_018446385.1. Taxonomy (NCBI): domain Eukaryota; kingdom Viridiplantae; phylum Streptophyta; class Magnoliopsida; order Zingiberales; family Zingiberaceae; genus Zingiber; species Zingiber officinale. The sequence continues at coordinate 69,993,512 of NC_055998.1, forward strand.
AAGAACACAATAGGTTATTTAAGGAAAGGTTCGACACTTGTACAAAAAAATTTTGTACAGTGGAACCGGTACGTTTTCCTAGGACTAACCAACACTCCTGTCTCTGAGGTGTATCCAGTATAGCTAAAGAACCCTTGTCAACTCTTAGATGTGAAGTTGTCGACTTAGGGTCGCCAGCCGAGCCCATCAAAAGATCACTCGGGGAGGGGGTCGAAGAGATTGGACCATGAGGTGGATGTGTGAAACTCGGTTCAGCTCATAGAGATCCCACCTCAATGGATGGAGTTGTTGTTAGGACCACTACGGGCCGAATTGGCTCTGTTAGAGGTGCTAATGATCGATGTCTCTTCCTAGTTATGATTATGGGCTTACTCGACTCCTCAAACAAAACAGACATGGTCACCATTGAAGAATGAGGCGGGGGTAGCTCTCCCATATTCACCACCACATTGCCCGAAGAACCAATAGGCAGAGCACCCCGCTCCTCCAACTCAGCTTCAGCCAACTTGAGGGACTTATTAAGGGAAGCTCTCCACATTGTTCGAGCTACACAAAAGTTAAATCTTTAGTTAGCAATCACATATGACATAAAGTGGAAAATTTTGATCTAAGGAAGCATGGAGCTCAGCATCAATCGGGCTCGGTCTGAAGCTGAAGAGAAGACCCTTCTTGAGCAGGAGTTTGTCGTCAAACAAAATACCAGAGAGAGTATATGTTATTGTGAGATAGGTGGGCTCTAATTTAAACCAATCCATACTTGAGGCTTTGGCAATTTTATCTACCAGTCAATCGGCTATATGAACAGAATGGGAGGTTGGATAAATTAGTAATGGGACTTCCACCCCTTGTGGGAAGTCAACATCTTGTCTAAGAAGCTACTGGAAGGTCTCACTTCAAAGTAGAAAACTCCGGCATCCATCTTCTTCGGATAGAAGAAGTAATGGAAGACTCAGAGTGTAAGGGGGATTTAGTACAAATGAAAAATGATGACTACCTCACAGAGTAGTTAAAAAGAGTTGGGTGCTAGATGTTGAAGGGGAATGTAAAAATATTGAGAAACCTTGATAAAGAACCTTGGGATGGGAAATCAGAGGTCGCCCGACAACTGATCCTTATAAAAGGTGACGAAGCCAATAGGGGAGATGCGGTTAGTCAATAACATTTAGGATTATTATTTAGTGATAAGCAGGAATTTCATACTATATATATATATTGCCTATGATCTATACTTTTGCATCCTTTATTATGTTAATTTCAGTATAATTACTATTTTATGTCCAGAGATCTGCTCGGTTTGTTTTCATTTTCAGGAGCAGTTTAGAGTGGAAAAGATTCAAAAAATATAAAAAAAGATCATTTGAAGAAGACTATGACCTAGCCATGTCTTCCCCGTGGTGAGGAAAGTAAAGGATTAGAATACCTAAGTCTTGGGGCACAAGTAGCCACAAACTTCCATAGTTAAATTAGACCTGGCCATGCCTCAAGGCATGGTTAGGAGAAGCTCCAAAAGGATGGTCATGCCTAAAGGCACTGCTAAGGAACCAATAAAGACACTGGTCATGCCAAATAGCACAACCAGGAAGGAGAATCAGCATAATAAGAGGATTGGTCATGTCAAATGGCACGGCCAAGAAGGAGAATCAGCGTAAGAAGAGGATTGGTCGTGCCAAATGGCACGGCCAGGAGCCAACCCATGCAGATTTTTAGAGCAGAAATGAACTTGGTCGTGCCCTAAGGCACGACCATGCCTCAAAAAATCAAAAAAGTACAGGTTTAAAGATCAGGCCATTCTAAATGACATGACCCAGAAAGCCTAAACATAGTAGTTTCTACTCTGGTCATGCCAATTAGCACTGCTAGAAGCCAGAGATAGCTCTAGTCGTGTCAAATAACACGGCAAGGCTATCTGGCCAGAGCTAACTTGGCTCTGGTCATGCCAAATGGTATGGCTAGATAGTCAAAGAGTGGCTTGGCCTATGCTAAAGGGCACGGGTCATGCCCCTAGGTATGACTACCCCGCGTCCTCACCTTTATATAAGGGGCACTTCATCCCCTTTGCAAAGGAGGAAGTTCTAAAGCGAAAGAAGACCCCCTAGGTCAAATCCTTACACTAGGAGTCTTCATCTAAATGATTTGAAGTTGTTCTCGTCGACACTTCAAGATTTGCATCAAAGGGCTTCACTTGACATCAAAGGATAAGCTTCTTCTCCCCTTTCTTTGGGTTTTCTGAAGTTTCTATCATTTTGAGTCCTTGGATTGTATTTCTTTCTATTATGGAGTAGGTCTGCATTGTTCTAGGACGTAAGGAGTAATTGAAATGTGTGGATAATTGTAACGACCCGCCTTCTACTAACTAGGCTATAAGGCCGATCGTCACATTATGTTGTGTTAAACTATTCCCTGACCATCTCTAGAACTAGATGCGGAAGCTGGACTAATTAAAATTTTGCTAAGTTGTTAACATTTCTTGGTGTTACATGTACTAAGGAGTGTAATCTAAAGTATACCTAACATATACTACCTCCCCTATGGTCAAGGAACTGAAATATATGTTTTCTAGCTGTTATCAGACCTCCCAATCGATCCACGGATCGATTGGAATAGTCGGATCGATCCAGTGATCGACTCAGCCGGCTACTGTATGCGGAACATAGGTTGGATCGATCCAGTGATCGATCCAGCATGCTACAGTGCCCGGGACGATAATTTGGATCGATCGGCTGATCGATCCAAGCTGGTCAATCAATCCATTGATCGATCCCAGAGCAATCGGCTGATCGATCCAGACGCCCACTGTTCGCGAGCTGAATCGCCCAGTCGATCAGTTGATCGATTGAAGACCCTCGAATCGATCGGCTGATCGATCCGAGTTTCTGATTTCGACCCAAAGGTCTGATTTCAGCACTGATGCGTGCCAAAGCCATTACACAACACTATAAAAGCTAAAGGAAACATTCTACGAGGTAATGGCTAACATACTAAACATGATTAAGGCATAGAATACTAATTCATGGCATGTAAACACATGGAAACCAAACTAACAAGGTTTTAAACTGTTCTCTTGCTAACTAACCGAAACATAAGATAACGCTTGCTAAAAGTACTAATGCATACTGAACACGTTCTAATGCATAATAGAATAAAACTAGATCCCTAGGATCTTTATTCCAGTTCCTTCCACACACATCTTGATCTGCATTGACCTCCAGCCTCCACTGCTAGTCCATTTTCCTTTTACCTGTATCTGCAGTATAAGGAAAATAGTATCTGTAAGCTAAAAAGCTTAGTAAGAAACCATCTACCTCACTAAAACATGCATACGATGCAAATATGATTTTAAATCATGTTGTTTGAAAGGATATGCTAAGTATACTGGATAAACTAAACATGGCATGGCATATAAGCATACAATCATGGCATATCTAAAGCTGAACATGATATCAATCACATGGTATCAATGAAGAACTAAGTTGATACTAAAAACTAAGCTAAGATAATACTGAACTACTGCTAGGACTGTACTGAATTCATGAACTAATTTGTGAGAGGTTGAAAACCATATACATATAGTAAGTAAAAATACTAAATATGCTGCGGATGGGCCCCGGCAACTGTAGTTGCTGTGCGCGCATCCCTAACTAGACCCGGGATTGCAAGTTTCGAATCTAGTAGGGTTTACTAGGTTAGCTAAACCTAGGGACGACTATGGGAGCCCAACCCAATGGATATCTAATCCAGTACAGTGCCACTGAAAGTAAAATACTGTAATAGCTAATACTATTTTGCTGAATCTAGGTTATCTGAACCTAGAACTAGGTTGTCTGAACCTAGAGGCGACTGTGGGAGCCTACCCATTCGGACATCTAGTCTCATAAAAGCTGAAATAAAGCTGATCATGCTGATTAACATGTTCTATGGCATTCAACTAAATGCCCACTGTATCATAAGGCTGTGCTAGGCATTTTGTCGAGCATTTGGCACTCTCTAACTCTCCTCTCGATCAGGGAGACCACCTCTAGGCACCCAGCAGCATCTAAACCCCTATCTACAGAGGATACACGTGCTCGGCCCATCTAGAGATGCTCACTAATCCCTAAATCTGTGAGAAGAGTTAAAATACACACTATCCGTTGACGAAATTCATTAAAACTAATCTAATGCATAAAATAAAACACGCGAGAGCTACTTATACTGCAGGTGAGGGGTTTCTTACCTTGCGTACTAGATTTCTTACAAATCTAATCGTTAGAAATTTCGGTGGAGACGACTTCTCGACGGTTCGCTCGCGCCCACGTGCTCTACTCGCGGAGTCGCCGGAAAGTGACCTTGGGACCCTAGGGATGGAACCCTAGTTCCTCTTGTGGTTGGCGCCGAGAGAAGGAGGAGGAGAAGGGATCGGCAGAATTAGGGTGAGGGAGGAGAAAAGTCACGTTAACCCCCATAACTCTTCCCCTATTAATTCCCTATTTATATTAAGGAGTTAATTCGCCCAATACCAATATAAATTTTATTGGTTCCCTTTCCTTTCAGCACGGCCCTGCTGGGTTCAACCGGTTACTAGCATTATCCCTAAGCCATAGGTCTCGGGTTCAATCTCCGCTTAGTCCGTTTTCATTTTCTAATTATTTTTGCTACTTCCGTTATTCCAAAAATTTCAAAAAAATATCTAAAAATTCCAGAATAATTATAGAATATTTTTAATTTAGTTTTGAGAATTTTTGGGCGTTACAATCCCCCATACCTTATAAAAAGTTCTTCCTCGAACTTAGAATAATTCTGGGTACTTCTGTCTTATGCTGGCTTCTGTCTCCCAAGTTGCCTCTTCTGCTGTGTGACTGTGCCAAATAACTTTGACTAATGGTACTTCCTTGTTCATAATTTCTTAGCTCGGTCTATTATAGAATAGGCCAGGTCAATGAGGTCTTTGCGGATCTGTCTGGCGAGGCTCAATCACTGGGTGGCATCTGGGTATGCTTCTTGAGCATAGAGACATGAAATCGTTGTGGACGGTGACATTTCTGGGGTAGCTCTAGCTCATATGCTACCTTGCCCACTCTTCTGCCGATAAGGTATGGTCCCACATACAGGACTTAGCTTGCCCTTCTTCCCAAGCATTACTCCTTCATGGGAGCTACTCGGAATCCCATGAAAACTCTAAGGGTGCGTCGTGTATCGGGCTCTTCTAGCGACTCTGGTGTCTCTATCCTCTGGATCTGCGATGCTGTGGTATCGCAACTAGATCTGTTTGAGTTCTAGTGCTTCATTCACCACTCTCATACAGTGATTGGAGATCTACACCTCCGCCCATAGAGAGCCTCGTAAGGTGTCATGCCGATAGTGGCACGATAGTTGTTGTTGTATGCAAATTCTGCTAAGCTCGGATATTTGCACCAACTTCCCTTAAAGTCTAGGGCACAGAGCATATCTTGATGCACGATTTACTTGCTCAAGTCGACCATACATGAGGATGGAATGTTGTCTTGAACTTTAACTTAGTGCTGTACACACTCCGAAGTGTGATGTGAATCTCTTGTCTCTGTCTGAAATGATGGGACTCCTTGAGATACAACTGAGCTAGCTTCTCCATGGAGTAGGATATCTTGATAGCTAAAGTGGGCTGATTTAGTCAACTTGTTGACTATTACCCAGATAGCGTCAAAACCATTCGTGGTTTTGGGCGGTCCCACTATGAAATCCATAGAGATATCCTCCTCTTGGTCGCTGATGTTCTGCCTTGACCCTCGGCGGTGAGGCAGATACTAACATATTTGGCGATGTCTCGCTTCATCCGGGCCACCAAAAGGTTCTTCTGGTCTTGATACATTTTGGTGGAACTGGATGCATCACATAGAAGTCTTGTGAGCCTCATCTAAAATCTGTCTCGTAGCTCCTCACGATGCGGAACACAGTGCATCCAAAATACAACACCTGCTATCGGACACTCGAATTCTCTACTTTACGATTACTTGCTTGATTTTGAATTTCGGTCCTGCTCTGGTGGTGAATATCACCAAGCAAGGTAAACTCTAAGGTCATAGTAGAGGCATCCAGCGATGAGTTCGAGACCAAATCTCGATCTCATACAGGCGGTGACATGGTGTGAGATAATAAGGTAGTCTTGGATTTTACGCTAAGTCGTCGGCTACCTTATTGGCTTTCCTGGATGGTAGAGGATATCTATATCGTAGTCTTTGACCAGCTCAAGCCATCTGTGCTGTCGCATATTCAGAAGTACTTCAGACTCGATGATCTATATACACTCTGCCTGAGCTCCATATAAGTAATGTCTCCAAATTTTGAGGGCGAACACTCTGCTGCAAGCTCAAGGTCATGAGTAGGGTAATTCTTCTCATAGTCCTTGAGTTGCCTGGAGGCATAGGCTATCACCTGGCCATTTTGCATCAGTACTGCTCCTAGTCCCAATTTGGAGGCATCACTATAGATGTTAAAGCTGCTGGTGTTGTCTGGTAGAGCCAAAATGGGAGCATTGGTCAATCTCCTTTTTAGCTCACTGAAGCTGTTCTCACAGTTCTCTGTCCACTGAAATTTCCTGCTCTTCCTGGTAAGAGCTGTCAGTGGGGAGGCTATCCTGGAGAAGTCCTCTACAAACTTTCTGTAATATCCTGCTAATCCTAGAAAGCTCCTGATTTCACTGGCGTTCTTAGGTCTCTTACTGCTTCGATCTTTCTGGGATCTACCATAATACCATCCTTTGAGATGATGTGACCCAGGAAGGACACCTGATCTAGCCAAAATTCACATTTCGTGAACTTGGCTGAAGGGTCTGCAATACTAGTTTCAGTGCTCTGAGTGTTCTTCCTGAGTTTCTGAGTAGATAAGGATGTCATCGATAAACACAATAACAAACTTATCTAAATACTCCGATACTGTTCATGAGATCCATGAATGTAGCGAGCATTGGTCACGCCAAAGGGCATGACTACGAACTCGTAGTGTCCGTATCACAGTTACGAATGTTGTCTTGGGTATATCCCTTCCTTAACCTTCACCGATGATAACCCGATCTGAGATCTATCTTAGAGAACCTTGCTCCCTTCATGGTCAAGCAGGTCATCGATTACGGGAAGGGATGCCTGTTCTTGATCGTGACTGGTTCAGTGATGTAGTCTATGCACAGTCGCATGCTTCCATCTTTCTTCTTCACGAACAATACAAGCGCTCCCCAGGTGAGTGACTCGGGCGTATGAAACCCTTGTCAAGCGGCTCCTGTAGAGTTCCTTCAGTTCTGTTGGAGCCATGCGATAAGGCGCTGGATATAGGATTTGTACAGAATGAGCTCTATCTAAAGTCAATCTCACATGCAGTGCTAAGCTGGTAACTCTTCAGGGAAGGCAGGTAGTCACATCGACTCGAACCTCTGCATTGGTTCTTGTCTGGTGGCGTTGACTCGTGTGCTAGGAATCAGCATCCAATCCGATGGTTTTGTGCTTTCATAGTGAGAGAAACTTCTTGGCCTTTCTCTTTGGTTCTCCACTGTATTCAAATTGCACTGCGCTTCAGGTTGGAAGATGACTTTCTGTTTACGGCACTCTATGGTAGCACCGTATCGATCGGAAAGTCCATTCCAAAGATAATGTCATAGTCGGTCATCTCTAGCACTATCGGATCACAAAAGAGCTCTTTATGCGCTATAATGACGGGCACTGCTCCGAGCCAGTGCGTGGATGCCATGATCTCTCCCGAAGGTAGTGTCGTCAAAACCGACCATGAGTACCTCGGGAGGTCTTTCATTTTGAGAACATCACGGCTATATATGAATGGGTTGCCCATGTCAAATGGCACTATCTTAAATGCTAATCGACTGTGACTGTCGAGGCATTGGCTACGTCCTCTCCGGTGAGTGAGTAGATCCTCGCCATAGTGGAGGGCTTCTAATAGCGATAAGTGGACCTTCTAGGCCTGCATCGATATAATTGGTGGCCTACATCTTGAATCTGTTGTGGTGAGGAAGACCGGTCTTGTTCGGGCACTACTTGCCATGTGCCCTTCTTGTCCACATTCAAAACATCCTCGTGTGCCCTTGCGACAACCCCCAGGTGGAATTTCCCACAAGTAGCACACTTTGGATAACCCGCTTGCTAGATGGTCCTCCTTTTGGGTCACTCCCTGATTTGGAGTTCCCTTTCCAGTTAGAGCGTGGCCTTCTTTGTTTTTGAGTGTGAGAGTTTCCTTGACCTTTGGACTCCGAGGAGACTTGCTGCTGCTTTATGCTGTTTTGGTAATGCTCCGTGGTCAAGGCACTGCTCACTAACTCCTCGGTGGTTTGTGGCCTATGTATGCCACCCGCCACGTTATCTCCGGCCTCGGCATCTTGAGCATCAACCGGATTCGTTCCTTCTCTGTGCTGGCTAGACGAGCCAACTGTTGAATTTCTTCACGGCTTCCTCAACTAAAAGGTTCCCTGGCGAAACTCGGTGAACTCGTCATAGTGGCGGTTTATAACCGTATGTGAAAGAACTCCTCGAAGAATTCCTTCTCGAAGTCAGCCCATGTCATTCTTTCCCACCACATGCGTGTGTCTCCTGTCAGGCGAAGGAGGCACACTTCACCTTCTCGTGTTACGGCGGTCTAGAAGCTCCATCGTGCTCTCCGGTGTTTTGAACCAGTGCATCCCATGGTTCACTAGTGCCTAAAAGTTCTCTGGCTCTGCCATTGGATCAGATAGGCTTCCTTTCTTGTCTCAGCTGCGGTGCTGGTGCTGTAGGCTGAGCTAGTGGAACCTCTAAGACTTCGAGTCGTCGATTCGATTCGGGGTGGGTACTGTGATTAGCCTTGAGGTGGCTATCTCTGTTGCTATTCATGAGCCACTAATCTGTTGGAGCCTGCTAGTGCCCTTCTAGCTGGGCGTCCTCGTGCCATTACTAAAGACGTAGAGGACAGAACATGAATAACTATTACAATCATAATTGTATAACTATCGTTATCATGTTATATACTATCACATATTATCATGCAGCAGTTTATCTATAAACATGAGCTATATAAGAAAGCAAGAAACATAAATAAAGTAGAGGTATTCTTACTTGGAAGCTGTAGGTTCAATGCTGATGTGTGTGTAACACTCTGTAACGACCTGCCTTCTACTAACTAGGCTATAAGGCCGATCGTCACATTATGCTGTGCTAAACTATTCCCTGACCATCTCTAGAACTAGATGCGGAAGCTGGATTAATTAAAATTTTGCTAAGCTGTTAACATTTCTTGGTGCTACATGTACTAAGGAGTGTAATCTAAAGTATACCTAACATATACTACATCCCCTATGGTCAAGGAACTGAAATATATGTTTTCCAGCTGTTATCAGACCTCCCAATCGATCCACGGATCGATTGGAATAGTCGGATCGATCCAGTGATCGACTCAGCCGGCTACTGTATGCGGAACATAGGTTGGATCGATCCAGTGATCGATCCAGCATGCTACTGTGCCCGGGACGATAATTTGGATCGATCGGCTGATCGACGCGAGCTGAATCGCCCAGTCAATCAGTTGATCGATTGAAGACCCTCGAATCGATCGGCTGATCGATCCGAGTTTCTGATTTCGACCCAAAGGTCTGATTTCAGCACTGATGCGTGCCAAAGCCATTACACAACACTATAAAAGCTAAAGGAAACATTCTACGAGGTAATGGCTAACATACTAAACATGATTAAGGCATAGAATACTAATTCATGGCATGTAAACACATGGAAACCAAACTAACAAGGTTTTAAACTGTTCTCTTACTAACTAACCGAAACATAAGATAACGCTTGCTAAAAGTACTAATGCATACTGAACACGTTCTAATGCATAATAGAATAAAACTAGATCCCTAGGATCTTTATTCCAGTTCCTTCCACACACATCTTGATCTGCATTGACCTCCAGCCTCCACTGCTAGTCCATTTTCCTTTTACCTGTATCTGCAGTATAAGGAAAATAGTATCTGTAAGCTAAAAAGCTTAGTAAGAAACCATCTACCTCACTAAGACATGCATACGATGCAAATATGATTTTAAATCATGCTGTTTGAAAGGATATGCTAAGTATACTGGATAAACTAAACATGGAATGGCATATAAGCATACAATCATGGCATATCTAAAGCTGAACATGATATCAATCACATGGTATCAATGAAGAACTAAGTTGATACTAAAAACTGAGCTAAGCTAATACTGAACTACTGCTAGGACTGTACTGAATTCACGAACTAATTTGTGAGAGGTTGAAAACCATATACATATAGTAAGTAAAAATACTAAATATGCAGCTGATGGGCCCCGTCAACTGTACTTGTTGTGCGCGCATCCCTAACTAGACCCGGGATTGCAAGTTCCGAATCTAGTAGGGTTTACTAGGTTAGCTAAACCTAAGGACGACTATGGGAGCCCAACCCAATGGATATCTAATCCAGTACAGTGCCACTGAAAGTAAAATACTGTAATAGCTAATACTATTTTACTGAATCTAGGTTATCTGAACCTAGAACTAGGTTGTCTGAACCTAGAGGCGACTGTGGGAGCCTACCCATTCGGACATCTAGTCTCAGAAAAGTTGAAATAAAACTGATCATGCTGATTAACATGTTCTATGGCATTCAACTAAATGCCCACTGTATCATAAGGCTGTGCTAGGCATTTTGTCGAGCATTTAGCGCTCTCTAACTCTCCTCTCGATCAGGGAGACCACCTCTAGGCACCCAGCAGCATCTAAACCCCTATCTACAGATGATACACGTGCTCGGCCCATCTAGAGATGCTCACTAATCCCAAAATCTGTGAGAAGAGTTAAAATACACACTATCTACTGATGAAATTCATTAAAACTAATCTATTGCATAAAAGAAAACACGCGAGAGCTACTTATACTGCAGGTGAGGGGTTTCTTACCTTGCGTGCTAGATTTCTTACAAATCTAATCGCTAGAAATTCCGGTGGAGACGACTTCTCGACGGTTCGCTCGCGCTGAAATCGTCGCCGGAAAGTGACCTTGGGACCCTAGGGATGGAACCCTAGTTCCTCTTGTGGTTGGCGCCGAGAGAAGGAGGAGGAGAAAAGTCACGTTAACCCCCATAACTCTTCCCCTATTAATTCCCTATTTATATTAAGGAGTTAATTCGCCCAATACCAATATAAATTTTATTGGTTCCCTTTCCTTTCAGCACGGCTCTGCTGGGTTCAACTGGTTACTAGCATTATCCCTAAGCCATAGGTCTCGGGTTCAATCCCCGCTTAGTCCGTTTCCATTTTCTAATTATTTTTGCTACTTCCGATATTCCAAAAATTCCGGAAAAATATATAAAAATTCCAGAATAATTATAGAATATTTTTAATTTAGTTTTGAGAATTTTCGGGCGTTACAATAATGTTAACTCTATGGATTTACCAATTTCCTTGTTTAATGAAGTTTTTATGGTACTTGTTCTATTTGATAAAATGCTTGCAAGAAGGCCTTTCTTATAGACCTCATTTTAGCTATCTAGATTGCATTTATGTATGCATAGATCTAATTTTTGTACTAGATACATTGCTGTGTATCTAGATCTGAGTATGAATCTAAAGTTTCATTGAATAGATACATAGATTGATACCTCTTTCGAGTGTATGTTCTGATATAGCTCCGCATGACTGTAGAATGCTTGTTTAACGTTGAGTATCTAAGGTAGCTATCATTATATATAAAATATAACCTCTTAAGGGAAAATAATTCTATGTATGGATGAGTCTTTTAATTAACCTAATGGATTTCCCCTAATCATATGTTATACTAGTGACCTACGTAATCCAGAGACGTAACCCCGAGGGAGGTCTTGTGACAGGAGGTACTCTACTAAAAATCCGAACTCTCTAGGTTACTTCTTCACTTGATGACATACTGGTTATTGGAAGGGGAAGTACTTCAATATACCGTTGCGGGGTAATATTCGGTAGTAATTTAGATCATCCTGTAACCTTAGAAGTGGAGAACTAAGATTGGGCAAATTCTTAGCACAACATTTTGTTAGTTAGAGCCCTAGAGCCAATCATTTGATGATTGTTGTATGGACTCGTTGTATCATATTCTTGTATATAAATAAAGGCATTTATTTTTTTTTGTTATTAGACTTACTTGTATTGGTGCCAAATAACTAAGTATAATAGCGTCCTTGAGTAGAAGGTTCTTACTTATATCAATCGATTGGTTGAATCAATAGTGAGATGATATAGGGAACACTACTCTTAATCATTCCTAGTCGAGTATTAACATTTAGGAACAATGTTAATGCGATGAGACTAGCATGTAGGTCAACTCGATGACTTGATCTCACAAGTCATGGATATGGAGATATCAAGTTGACACATGGGTATGCATTGGAGAATGTATACTGAATGACCCACCATGAGAAAGTATCATGGATCGTTATATGAGTGTCATATACTTTCTCATGTGGCTATTAGTATGACTACTAGTCCTTGGACCTGAAGTCACCATGGTTCCCTACATAAGGAGTTACGTACTTTGGCTTCGTAACTGGGTGGACTATAAAGGCGATTACTAGGTATGTAACAAATTATGCGGAGGGATGTGAGTGATGTAGATGGGATCTATCCCTCCTATATGACGGGAGTGACATCGATATTCTTGATAGAGTGAGACCGCTAAGTACATGGTCATGCCCAAATTAGTCAATATGAGATATTGAGTTCATTTGATTGAGTGAGTCTACTTGGAGTTCAAGATTTAGATTGATTAGAGGATGACACGGTCTATGCCTTATATTGATCAATCTAGATGTCAAGGATAGAAGGACACTTGTCATATAATGTGAGGAGTCACAATTAGTAGTCACAAGGTGATGTTGGATCTCAACATTCTTATAACTTGGGTAGTAATGATGTGTTGCTAGATACCGCTCATTACTTATGCTTCTAAATGGGTTTAGGAGTATTGCCAACGTTATAAGAACCTATAGGGTCACACACAAAGAACAATTAGATGGAGATTAGGTTCATTTGATGAACCTAAAGGATTAGGTTCATGTGATGAACCAAATTAGATTAAGAGTAATCCAAATTGTGCTAATTGAGTTGGACTCAATTTGGTTCATGTATTAAGTGAGTCTAATTTGGACTTAGACTCATTTAATTAATTTAATTCAATGAATAGAGATTCATTAAATTAAAATTGACTTGAACCAATGGTTAGATTAGATCAACCAAGAGAGAGAAGTGGTCAAGTTTGACTTAACGTGAGAGGAAGATGAAGGGTCAAGTTTGACTTGACCATTTGCCACCTCATTGGTGAGTTGGCATTAAGTGGCTAATGGTGATGTGCCACATCATCAAGGCTAGCACATGTGTGTACCACCTCATGAGGGAGATCAAGAGTTTTTGACTCTTGAAATTCCATGGAGTATATAACTCCTCATGAAAAGTGGCTGGCCACTTTAGTGCTTGTGAGGTATTTCATTTTTGTGTGGTAACTCCATCTTCTTCTTCCTCAAGCTCTTTCTTCTCCCTCTCCTCCACCTCCTTGGCCGAAACATCTATGGGTGCTAGCACACCTTTTAGTTGTTTTCTCCATCTTCCGTTCGTGTGGATACACATAGAGAAGTATCTACTTTGATACTTTAGAGATCCGACGAACCTAGGACGAGTGGGATTACGTGAAGGGCTTCGCTTCAAAGGTATACCCTCTGATCTTGTAGATCTAGTGTAGATCTAGGAATAGAAAACATGTATATGAAATTTTATTCTTCGCACAGATTCGGCGGCGGGGGATTTCGAGGTTTCCGCAACGCAAAAAGTGATTTTTGCGGCCCGAAAAACCCAACACATTTACCATTTCAATGAAACCGAAAGCCTAGAACATTTTCTTTAATTAAGGGCTTCCTCAATTATTTTTCTTTTATTTTTATATTTTAGTTGTTAATCTTAAATCAAACAATTATCGATTTTATCTAGTTAAATTCGAAGTATAGAACCAATTAGCATTTGATCCTCAGTCCTTGTGGGATCAACTTATATAAATTTTATTACTTGACGATGCTCATGCGCTTATGGGATCACATCACAAGCACAGTTGATCCAAGTCCCCTCCATTAAAATCAGACATCATTGAGGTGTATCAAAGAGTGGAAATGCTTTCAATCGCCATGGATGCACTTGAAGACTAAGAAAGATGAAAATAAAAGAGACAGCGAGGGTCAGAGCATAGGAAAGGTGAGGTAAACTTATGGGAAAAAGGAAGTTCATGGGGCCATAGAAAATCACTGCTATTGGAACTTTGAGAAATGACGAAAAAAGTGATGACATTCTCGCCCGCTAGCCTTAATATACTAAATTTTGACTGTTTGATCATAATAATAAAACTACGGGCTATCACACTGAGCCCTTGGATCTTACGCTTGAATCCACAAAATCTCAACAATCATTTCCATTCGATATCTCAGGATAACTCTGACACATGACACCCCTCAAATCGGCAACATTTATTTCAAGATAAGACGTGTCAATAATTACTTGGATACACCATCATGTGTATCGTCTATATTGATGCAACCAAGCTCGTCGATTCCCGAGGTGTACAATGGTATGGTGTTAAGATTGCTAGTCCACATTAGCCCTAACTCCCGAGTGAGAAGTCTTGCCCAAAATGGGCAGTCTAGTAGTTAACATCAAACCTCCTTCGACTAGAGACAAGTGAGAGACTTTTAATGCAGTAATATGGGAACTCATATGTGATGTGTCCCAATCAAAGGTCTAGATTAATAGACAGGCAGAGGTGGAGGCCAAAGAAATCACTAACTTTTCACTTTTAATGCAGTAATATATGAACTCATATGTGATGTGTCCCAATCAAAGGTCTAGATTAATAGACAGACAGAGGTGGAGGCCAAAGAAATCACTGACTTTTCTAGCTCAGTTGCTTGACTCCTCTAGGTTAAAGTGATCACGGACTCCTCCAGCTTAGTCACTCGACACCCCCGACTCAGTCGCTTGATTCCTCCAGGTCAAAGTGATCATTGACTCCTCTAGCTTAGTCGCTCGACTCCTCTTGTTCATTCGAGATGTACCTCTTATGTGGTTTTATTTGTTGAGCTACCACTCTCGACAGATGTAGACAACGTAATCGTTACCTCCCGAAAAATATGAGTAATATAGTCATTTATCTCAAGAGATGTGAATAATATAGTCATTTCATCCGAAGGAGATGGACAACGTAAGTGCCCATCTCAAAACATGTGGAAAATAGGAAGATATAACTATAGCTCTATAAAAGGATGCCCACTCCCATGGGTATAATTATGAGGATATAACCCTCTGGACTCTTTAATTACTCTATGACTGGAGGTGGACAACGTAAGTGTCCATCTCAAAATATGTGGAGAATAGGAAGATATAACTATAGCTCTATAAAAGATGTCCACTCCCATGGGTATAATTATGAGGATATAATCCTCTGGACTCTTCAATTACTCTATGACTTTCATCCTTTCTTAACCCGTACTAATTAACTATGAGGATATAACCCTCTGGACTCTTCAATTACTCTATGACTTTCATCCTGTCTTAACCCGTACTAATTAACTATGAGGATATAACCCTCTGAACTCTTCAATTACTCTATGACTTTCATCCTTTCTTAACCCGTACTAACAGGAACATTAAAATAATATTAATGTCACCCCTCACCGTCATATCATCTACGATCTTATCCGCATCACCGTCTCTTATAGGAAGAGGATAAAACAAGAAAGTAATGAATAGACGGATTTTTCGAGTCAAATGTGAATGCGGTCGAGTGGATTTTGGTTACTTGTATTTCCAACAAAGTCATATTTAATATCGTTTTGACGTGTTTGACTTTTTGCACTAAAGCGAAATGTGACATTATCTTCACTTGTTGGCTCTAAAATATATAAATATATATATATATATAAAACATGTAAATTAAATCCTGACTCTAGACATGTTGGTTCTAAAACTTTAATCATATCTAAATATAGGGGAGGATATAACACAATCTAGTTTGAATAAGCTTAAATTAGTCAATAAATATTTTCTCATGCATTTATTATATATTTTAAGTATGGATAAAAACTACTCGTATGAATTTACATGGAGAGATTTATTGTATTTATACATATAAATACTCTTAATTACATAAGAAGTTTCAAATTATATCTTATTTTAAGTCACTTAGTCCATCACAAACAACTCGTAATTTCTCCTCCATAAGGTTTAATTTATCTTCATCTTTTCTAAAATAGATGCCCCGTCTAATTTAGAAGTGTAGAACGACTTTTGGTATTCTTTGTAGCTCCACGTAATGAAATTTTCTTTGCCCCCTTTCATTATCCCCGGAAGAGGTCCGATCTGCCCATCATCTTTTGCAAAAAGGAAAGTCGCGATAGAGAGTCGCTCTTTGTTGGGGTTTATCATGGCTCTATGCTCGCCGCTCTTGTAGTTTCCATTGGTCAATATCTGAAACAAAAGGGCTTATCTGAGTAGCTGCATGTCCGTTAGTTTCTTCAAAATTTCCACAGAAAAGTCACAAAACTAGCTTGCCGCTATTGTACTTTTATTAATACTATATAAGCTTTTGGAACTGATTCAACTTCTCAGTACATGTATAAGGTTTTTTTAACTCTGGATTAAATCAATTAAAATTTACATTCAAAATTTAAGAGTTGAATTATATTACATCTAAAAAAAATTAGATGTTCATAGCTTATATAGTACATAATACTTAGGGTGCATAATTTTTAAATTTGAGTTTAGAATTTAAAATTTAGGATGTACAGTTTAATATTTATAATATAGTATTTAGGATGCGTATTTTTTTTTTTAATTTAGGATTTAAAATTTAGGATATAATATTTAAGGTAGAATTTAAAGAATTTAAGATTTAAAAAAAATAAAAATAATTACGCACATTAAATAATATTAAATAGAATCTTAAACATCCAATCTTAAATCATAAACTTAAAACTTAAAAATGAATAAAAAAATTACGCACCCTAAATAATATATATTATATCCCATAAGTACTTAATTTTTTTTTAGATTGAGTATTATAATCTAATCTCTAAATTTTTAAGATAAAATTCAATTAATTTAATCCTAGATTATATATATATATATATATATATATATATATATATATATATATATATATATATATATATATATATATATATATATATATATGCTTTAATTTATTTTTTTCACCTCGAGGATGTCGCCGGCGTTGACGATGAAGGCTCCCGGCAGTGGCTCCACCGGAACCCATAAACCCTCGTGCTTGACCTGCAGTCCGTTGACGTCGTTTGCCTGCAGCAGCAGAGTTAACGAGCTGGCTCCGTCTGTGTGTGGCGACAGCCCCACAACCTTGCCGCTTTCCCGGCACGGCGGGTAGTAATTCATCCTTATCCCCTGCGGCATCCCCTCGAAGGCCTCCATCAGCTCCTCCTCCGCCACCTCCAAACTCTCAGCCATCACTGCCAGCAAGATGCTCGCCACTCGCTTCGCTTCCACGCTGTAGCGCTCCAGCGTCCCCCTGATTTATTGTTTAATCGTACAGAAACATATAATTAAGTAGCAATGGTTCCTTCGTCTTCTTGCTTGATTCATTAATTGGAATTAAAGACAGAATTGACCTGAAGGAAGGAGGACGAGTGGGCCAAAATCTCATATTTCGCTGGTGAACGGGTCGAGTGATGACGAAGTGCATGTCGGCCCAGTCCAGCTTCTGATCCTCGGACACGACGAACGCCTGGCCGTAGCCTTGTAAGCCATCAGGTAGCTGTGCGAACGATTTCTTCTCTTCCAGAGGGAGTTTGAAGTAATCCGCCATGTCCGACTTCAGTTGCTCAATCAGGTCGTCGGGCACTTGATGATTGATCAGCTTCGCAGGGAAGAACATCAGTCAGTTCGCCGGAGACTGTATTTATTTTGCAAAATTCAAAGCTTGAATTCCTTGCCTGAAAGAAGCCCCAATGCGACAAGGCGTCGTGGAGTTTGGCAGCCTCTTCGCGGTGGGAGCTGGCGTCGATGAGCCTGCGGAGGTCGACGATTGGGAGGGAGGTTTGGTTGGGCGGAGCAACGGGGTCGGCGGCGACTTCCGGACGGAGGTAGCGGGGAGGGACGTCGGTGACGACTGCAGCGAGGGCTTGGACGTTGTCCACCGCAATCGAGGTTGCTACGTCGACGTAGCTCACTTCCTCCGCCATCTCGATCGTTAGCGCAGATTGCGACTTCACGTACTGAGTCCTTCCGCTGGAGATAAAGAGGGCGGAGGGAGGCGGCTTGAGGGTCGTTGTTGGACTGTCCAGGTTGGAAAATAGTATTATATATTAGATATAGGTGGATGGAGAAGAAGCGCGTAAGAGTTCTATTCTATTAAGACTTTAGTTATATTGAGAGTTTTAAGATATCTTAGTTGGTTTATATTAATTTTTATATATTAATAATATAAATAAATATATAGAGGAGAGATTCTCTTATACATTAATGCATGTAGAGAAAGTAAATCTAAAGTTCGGATTATACTGAACCAAATTAACTCGTGTGCGAGCATGACTTGAGCTCGCCGAATACCGGACCGATTGGGATAAAGTTTGCCAAAGTAGAATAATTAATATTTTGCCATGTAAATCTTTTTGTTACTTATTTAAGTGTATAATGGATGCATTAAATTAAAATTAATACACAATTTAAACGGCTGAGTGAAACATTGGTTTTTCGCAACTCGACGAGTAATGATCACGCCCCCAGCGCCCCCGCCGCACCCGACCCTAGGCCATCACGAGGGAGGTAAATCACAACATCCTGAGCGAGCATGTGACAGGTGGAGTGAGTTGCATAGGGACCGGAGATTTACGCTCCGACTACCCTGAGTTTCGACCCCGCGACCTCATGTGGCAAGCATCCCACCACATACCAACTCGGATGACCTGTGGGGTCTGTTGTCCATTGATCTATGCTCCTATATAAGGAGGTTGCGATCATTAGCAAAAGAGGTTACACATATAGAAAAGAAGCAATAGCTCTTTACATTCGTTCCTCTCCTTTGTTGTGCAACTCTTGCTCAACGGAGAGCCCGTAATAGTAATCGGGTACCACTCAGTTTGTCATGATCATCAGTGTTTGGTGGGAATCATGGTTAACCATTGTATCATGGGAAAATAGACGACTCAAGTAAACCTCGAAGCACAGCCGAAGGTGGGCAAATCTATTTCAAGGAAACTACGAACACTCGCAAGCCTCGATCCATTCGCCTGCTCAGATTCTTCGCCCATTGGGCCCGCTTTGTCACTCGGGTTGCACAGCCATGGACTGCTCTCCCCGGTCAGCCAATCTGCTTGCCTGATCACTCGCTTTGTTGCTCTACCCGACTCGTCGCTTGCTTGCTTTGCTCGTCCGACCACACGCTTGCCCCGCTGCTCGATTTTTCTGCCTGGACGGCGGAATACTCGCTCGGCCACTCACTCATTCGCCCGTACGCTCTCTCGCCCATTCTGTCTTAGGGTGCTCTGCTCGGTTGGTTATTCTATCTGATCAGTGACTCAACCATTCTGCCAGTCTTGTCGCTTAGTTGATCTACCCGGTAGGCCACTCTTCCCGGTCAGCCACTCTTCTGGGTCGACCACTATACTTCTTGCCTGCCCAACTCTTTAGTCTGCCCAGTCGCTTTGCTCCACTCATCCAAAGACTCAGCATTTGATAGTCTCCACTGCCTAATCTGTCAATTGCCTGGCACATTAGGCCGCTCAACTTATTCGTCCACTTGCTCGCTCGAGACTCATTCACTCGAACTCGCTCACCCAACTTCTCATCTGTATGGACTTTACCATTTGGATTTTAGTGTTCGGACGCATTATTTGCTCAGTCCCTGTGTGATTAGCACTTTGTAAAAATTAACCTTTACTAATAATCTAAAATTATCTATTCAGATTTTTTTTGATAGATAAATTAAATTTATTTTAATATATTTAAATTCAATTATTTTCTTAATATCTCCAACAATTAATTATTGGTCCAACATTATACTGGTGAGAATACTACTATAGATTTTAGTGGTCGGGAATATATTATGGGTGCTCTTCTTGTTTTTTTTCGCATGCAATTTATCATTTAGAGGCCCCATACAGGATAAAGCAAATTAAAAAATTTATAGTTCACTACAAGAGAGAAGACTAGTGGTGCTATTACGTGCTCAAAAGTAATCGATCCGTACTAGCGTTCTTGTTAATTCATCCTTTACTAACATAAATGAAATAAATTATACTACGGACTATTAAGTATAAATAATCAAAGTATATACGATGAGAGGAGTTTTTATTATATAATAATATTTTATGTCCTAACCACTCTATCATCAGAAGATTATGACAGTGTTTATAGTTCATAATATCTATAAGTAAATTAACTCATGCGAGTATGATATGTATATCTATATAAATCTTTCATCATATTCATGGGATTGATATTAGGAGGGGTCGCTAAGATAACGAATTTACTTTTTTATAAGAAGGTAAACCAAGAATTTATAATTGATCAGTATGAAAAAGGATTTTTTTTCATCAACTTTATCGAGATTCAAACCCCTATCCTATAGTAGTAACTCTGTTTTGTACTAATCAACTTAACCTTGTCCCTTGACCATGATATTACTCATGGTAGCAAAAGATGAATACGGTCACCTCCAGCGCCCCCGCCAACCTATTCCAGGGTCAATACAGAGGAGGTAAATCATAGACGACTACTAACCTTTGGAATAATGATTAGCGATATTGAACTCGATTTTGTCGATATTTAAACCTCAGATTTAATGCGGTGTTGATTTTACTGATTTTAGAGGTTAAAAAACTGAGATTGACTCTCAAATAAAAAACAAACACTGATATTGATTTCCTATATCAAACTTCTTTTATGGATGATTATAAGAAATTATTTAGGTTTGTGTGATCTTCTCCAACTGAAGGGGCACACTCCTATTTAATGGACTAAGTATCAAATAATGGTATACACTTAGGCGCATTTAATAGTATCATCCCCATCGGAGTCACTACTATTATTTGTGTGACCGAAGAAAAACCAACTATTAATTTTATTTGTCATAGTTAGGTTGACAAGATAATAAAATTAATGGGTAAAACTCCCTCTTACAAATGTTTGAATTTGTATACGTCAACACTAACGTGGCATACAAAATTCACGGTGTTTTGAGGTGTTGGTGAATTTAAATGATATTGTTTGAGGAATCAATATTATTTTAAATTCTAAAGTTTTGACCAAATATTTTTTGATTCTTAGGATTTCAAATGATTTTCAATCCTCTTGTTGTTATATTGAAAGAGAACAAACTTACTGGTCCCAATTACAATGATTGGAAACAAAACTCGAACTGTTCTCGCAAAAGGGAGAACATAAAGGTGTGTCTTATTCATTAGTTGTTGAAACATGTTTAGCAGTATTATCTATCGGTACCTGGTGTGTAGATACGGGAGCCACTGATCATGTCTGCAATTCATTGTAGGAGTTCCAGGAAACCCGACAACTATATGAAGGGGAAATCACCGTCTACATGGGTAACACTACAAAAGTGGCCACTGTTGTAATGAGAGATGTTTATTTATCCTTTGATAGGAATAAAACATTGATTTTGAGAAATTGTCTTTATGTACCAAGTTTTAGAAAGAACTTGATTTCAGTTTCTAAACTATTTTTGGATGGATATTCTATTTCTTTTGATGACAAAGTAGTTGTTAAGAAAAACAGAGTGATTATATGTTCTGGTACATTGATTGACAATTTGTACACTCTTAATCCAATAACTCCCACGATGCAACAAATGGAAATTAATAACACATCTTCTAATTCAAATAAGAGAAAGCAACCTTTGGAAATGAACCAAACATATCTTTGACATCTAAGGCTAGGTCATATTAACTTGAGTAGGATTCAAAGGTTAATAGCCGATGGACTTTTGAGTTCATTGGTGGTGGAAAACTTTCCAATCTGCGAGTCTTGCTTAGAAGGAAAAATGACTAAGAGACCTTTTAAGACTAAGGGGTATAGAGCCAAAGATGTGTTGGAATTGGTTCATTCTGATTTGTGTGGACCTATGACTATCCAGGCAAGAGGTAGTTTCAAATATTTCATCTCTTTTATAGACGACTATTCGATATACGGGTACATTTACTTGATGTGCCACAAGTCTGAGTGCTTTGATAAGTTTAAAGAGTACAAGGCTAATGTGGAGAAACGTCATGGTAAAAGTATCAAGACACTACGGTATGATCGTGGTGGTGAGTACCTCTTAAGAGAGTTTAGGAGTTACTTATTAGAGTCCAGGATTCAATCCTAACTGTCTGCATCTGGTATACCCCAACAGAATGGTGTAATAGAATGAAGGAATAGGACTCTTATGAAAATGGTTAAATCAATGATAAGTTATTCAGAATTACCAAATTCATTTTGGGGATATGCTTTGAAAATGATAGTGTACATTCTGAACATGGTACCTTCTAAGTCAGAACCCTTTACTCCCATAGAATTATGGAATGAGCGTAAGCCTAGTCTGAAGCATATTGGGATTTGGGGTAGTCCAGCATTAGGGATGGCAATGGGTTGGGTTCGGGTCGGATTATATATCCTCCGTCCCTATACCCATCGAGTATAGGATCTCCGATGGGTATACACATACCCATTAAATGATCGGATATCATCTATAGTTATATTTTTCTTCTTTCTATCTAACTATTATCATTCAACAAAAATATATTAAAATTAGTAACCTATTAAAATACATATATATATATAATTAAAAAAAATAGATTAAACATCTATATAGTCTCCTCCTAATATCAACAAAAATAGTAAGTTGATTTTGGAAAAAGAAAATTTTCTTTAATATATGTATATATATTATTTAATCGGGTATTCGGGTCGGGTATCGAGTATTGATAGTCCCTCCATACCATCCTCCATTCGGGTCGGATGTCGAATCCTCCATCGGGTTCGGGTGAAATTGCTATCCCTATCTAGCACATGTGTTGAAGGGAGACACTGATAAGTTGGAATCACATACAGAAGTTCGCTTGTTTGTGGGTTATCCTAAAGGAACAAAAAGAGGTTTATTTTATAGTCCTAAAGATCAGAAGGTCATTGTTAGCACCAATGGTCGATTTTTAGAAGAGAACTATGTAATTAACCACAAGCCCATGACGAAAATTATCTTTGAAGAAATAAGAGAAGACACGTCTACTTTAGTACCAATGGTACAAGATGAGATACCACAAGAAACTGTAACACGTGTCACAAATAGTGCCTCGTCGTAGTGGGAGGGTTGTTAAGCAACCTGATAGATTCATGTTTTTGGGAGATCCCTGGTGAACATGAACCTGATCCCTGGACATATGATGAAGCACCCCAAGATAAAGATGCAACATCGGTCTATCTATGGACTGGAGCAAGTTTCGAGATCTTAGTACATCCGGTTTAATCTTATGGATTTATTCAGTGTCGGGATGAGTCTTGTGTATACAAGAAGAGTGACAGAAATGTGGTGGTATTTCTTGTACTATATGTAGATGATATTTTGTTCATTGACAATAATGTCAAAGTGTTGTCAGATGTAAGGGTATGGTTGTCCATGCAGTTTGATATGAAGGATTTGGGAGAATGTGGACATATTCTTGGGATCAAAGTAATAAGGGATCACAAGAAAAGAATGTTGTGCTTATCCCAAGCTTCATACATCAATACTATCCTAGCTCATTTTAGCATGCAAAACTCCAAGAAAGGTTTTCTACATTGAGTATCTTTATCTAAAGAGATGTATCCTAAAACATCAAAGGAGATATAGGACATGAAGGCAGTTCCTTATGCTTCAGCTATAGAAAACCTAATGTATGCAATGCTATGTGTGAGACTGGATATCTGTTTTACCGTGGGCATGGGTAGCAGATGTCAAAGTAATCCAGGATGGGAACATTGGACTGCCGTAAATTATATATTAAAGTACCTGAGAAGGACTAGAGATTATATGCTAGTTTAACCAGGCAGATGATTTGCTCCTTGTGGGTTACACGGATTCTGACTTCCAATCAGATAGGGACAATAGTAAGTCAACCTCGGGGTATGTGTTTACTTTGGGAGGTGGAGCCATAGCATGGAGGAGCGTTAAGAAGAAATGCGTTTCAGACTTTACCATGAAAGCTGAGTATGTGACAACCTTTGAGGTACCCAAAGAAGTTGTATGACTCAGAAACTTCTTGATGAACTTAGATGTGATTCCTGATTTGTCCAAAATTATCACAATTTATTATGATAATAGTGGTACAGTAGCAAACTCGAAGTAACCACGAGCCCATAAGGCAAGTAAACACATTGAGCTCAAGTATCACCTAATATGAGACATCGTAAAACAAGGAGAAGTTGTTATCGTCAAGATTACATCAACAGATAATCTGGATTCTTTCATTTAGGCCCTTCAGGTGAGAGCTTTTGATGGACATGTTGAGAGGATGAGAATCAGATGTATGACAGCATATATGGCAACATAGTCTTTTAGTATAAGTGAGAGATTGCTAAGATGTATACTAAAAGCCTAAATTTTTGTATGAACATTTATTTTGAAATGAGAATCACATTGGTCAAATGATTGCATTTAGTTAAATGTAGTTGCCCATTTAATTTATATTGTAGATAACATGGTGTGCGGTGTCACACAGAAGATCATGTTATCAGTCCCTTATAAATTATAAATAGTAGCTCACAACCAAGATGGATTGGGACAAACCATTGGAACGGTTGTAGTGTAATTTGGTATTAGACTGTCTTGACTATAAAATTACACTAGTACACTATGTGTGTATTGAGCAGGATCATTTGAGGTTGTTTCTTTTTATACCGACTGCATAAAAGAACATAACCTCTGTTATTATGGATGTGCGTACTCTTAATCATGATATAATAACAAGCACATATACTTAGTATTTATTTTTTTAATTTATCAATGGATGAGATTTATTTCGTTAAATCAATAGGCCCAATAAGTTGAGAAATAATATTATTTATATGGTGTGCTGTTGATTATAGAAGGAAATTGTGTCCTAGTTATCTAGGTTGATGATGCCCCCTTGAGGAGCTCTTAAGGATTGTCATGTAAACCCTGCAGGTGGATTTAGTTCGACATGACAATGAAGTTGAGTGCTACTACTCTTGGAGCTAGATATTAATTAAGTGAGTTGTCAGTAACTTATTTAATTAATGGACATTTGATATCTTAAACACAAGAAGATTAATGCACTCATGATAAGAAGGAGCCCATAATGTAATATGGGATTGGTGCGGTAGTCATTAATAAATCTTTAGTGGTATGAGTTATTATTGATGAACTTGAGTTGGGTGTTCGAGTCAAACACAGGAAGCTCAAGTTCATCAGGAGGCCAAAATCAATTCCTCCTCTCGGTCCCTGCTGTAGCCTCTATAAAGCCTCACGTTCACCCATTTTGATTTTGCTTCTTACCCAAATGAGGGCCCGACCATATCCTTGCTTGATGCTCAAGTAAGGTGCTGGCCAAGCCTTGCTTGGTGCCCAAAATGTGGGCCGGCCAAGCCTTGCTTGGTGTCCGAGCAAGGGGTCGGCCATACCACATAGGAGAAGAGAAAGATGAAGTTTTTATTAAAACAAAACTTTGTTAAAATATTTCCTTTTATAGTTTTTTACAATGGATTAAAAGAGAGATTTTAATTTTATTAAAATCTTTCCTTTTTTGCAGTTATCTACAATGGTTAAAAGAGAGATTTTAATTTTGTTAAAATCTTTCCTTTTTGTAGTTATCTATAATGGTTAAAAGAGAGATTTTAATTTTATTAAAATCTTTCTTTTTTTTTGTAGTTATCTACAATGTGTAAAAGAGATATTTTAATTTTCTTAAAATCTTTCCTTTTTTTAGTTATCTACAATGGTTAAAAGAGAGATTTTAATTTTGTTAAAATCTTTTCTTTTTTGTAACCAACCATTATAGGAATAAAAGGAAGATTTTGTTTAAAACAAAATTTTGTTATAATCTTTTCTTTTATAGCTATTCACAATGGTTTAAAAGAAAGATTTTAATTTTGTTAAAATCTTTCCTTTTTTGTAACCATCTACAATAGCAAATAAAAAGTAAATTTTATTAAAACTTTCCTTATTAGCAGCTAGCAAAGAATATAAAAGAGGAGGAGGGGGT
The DNA here is from genome assembly GCF_018446385.1 of Zingiber officinale. Taxonomy (NCBI): domain Eukaryota; kingdom Viridiplantae; phylum Streptophyta; class Magnoliopsida; order Zingiberales; family Zingiberaceae; genus Zingiber; species Zingiber officinale. Next base: position 70,019,745 of record NC_055998.1, read on the forward strand.
GCTCTCTAATGAGATAACCCTAAGCTCTCTCTCTTTATTCTTTAGGTGGCCAAGCCTCTTCTTCTCCCTTTCTCTCTTGAGGCCGACGACATCTATTCCTCTTCTTCCTCCCTTTCTTCCCTCTAGGGCCGACACCCCATCTTCTCTTGGTGGTCGGAGTTTGGAGAAGAAAAAGAAGAGAAGAAGGAGCACATAGGTGGCCGGTTGCTTGGTGGAGAAGAAGAAGTAGAAGGAGGTCTCTTCACATTGTATTCTCTTGGTGGCCGAAGCTTGGAAGCAAAGAAAGGTTTGGGCGGATTTCATCTTAGTAGATCGTCGCCCACACAACGTTCAAGAAGAGGAGAGGAATACAACAGAATATTAAGAGGTCTTTAAGTTACAAAGAAAGGTATAACTAATTATTTATTTCTACTGTATAATTAGTTTGTGTTTTTTGTATGGATCCTGAAATACCAACACAAGAGGCTAGCAATTTTATGTTTTCATTTTTGTGCTTCGATTTTGTGTTTCGATTTTGTGCTTTGATTGAAGTCTCTGTAGTTAAACCTAAGGTTACTGTAAGAAGTTTAAATATTCAATTTCTTTGAAAGGCTTCGTCTAGGAAGTGGTGGATGATCCCATAATCAAGAAGGCCTAGTGCCTCGCCAACAACCTAGAAGTCAATCTTTAAAATAGATATTTAATTAACTTCTGTAATATGGTTTAACTTCTGAAGAACACAAGAGTTGAACTTGGAGTAAAAATGTTAAGTTTCGTTTCCAATCCAAGTTTAATTTTGAAGAACGAACTTGGAGTAAAAATGTTAAGTTTTATTTCCAATCCAAGTTTAACTTCTGAAGAGCACATGGGTTGCTAGGAAAAGTTCTGTGCTTGTACAAATTTTTATACAGGTGAAACAGAACGATATTCCAAGTAGCACCCAACAACGAGAACCTATTGGGTAACAAACAAAGAACAAGTAGATTTGGAGTTGGATTCATATGATAAATCATTGGATTAAGTCTTATCCGAATTAGACTTATTAAGTTAGACTCAATTGGATCTAATTGTTGGATTAAGTCCAATTCAAACTAGACTCAAGGAGTCAATTCAAATTAATGAAATGTAATTAATTGAATTTGAAATTGCATTAGATTAATTGAGTAAGACTCGATTGAATTAGACTTGAGTTAGACTCAAGTGAATTAGACTTGAGTTAGACTCACGTGAGGAGACTTGAGTTAGACTCAACTGAGGATTAATGGAGAGATTTATTGAATTTTGAAATTCAATGATTCATTTCATTCAATTTTCGAAATTGAATTTGAAATGAAGAGTTTCAAGTATGATCCTTAATGGAGTGTAAATGCTCATTAAGGCTATTAATGCTAATTAAGTGTTTTCATTGGATGAAAATACTTAAACAATTTTCTTTTCATTTTTTGTGATACTTCTTCATTCTCCTTGCTCTTCTCCTCTCTTGGCCGAAATCCTTTCTCTAGGTTGCTAGCACAACCTATCTCCATTTTGTGAGTTTGTGAGACAAACGAACGCTTGTTCGTGTGGATAACGTAGAGGTGTGAACGTGAGATCATGCTGTGATCCGAGCTGTCGGGAGATTGTGTGCACGTACCAAAGGTATAACCTCTCATAATCTTATGTAAAACTTAGTATATTTTTCTTTCCCTTCGCATGGATCTCCTGGAAGGAACTAAATGGTTTCCATTGCGCATAAACGTGTTTAGCGCTCTAGTTCCTTACAGTGGTATCAAAGCCACTTGCGAAGGGATATACTAAGTTGTTAGGATTTTTATATGTGATATAAAAATGCATGATAAGTTTACTATGATCTGCAAATTATGAGTTTCGGCCAAAAATTAGTGTTTTGTTGAGAACGAAACATAGTTGGTATGTGACCAGCAAGGTCTCGGCCAAAGATGTTTTGTTCAGAATGAAACATTGTCAGTCTTGAGGGTAGTAGGGTTTCGGGTATGGCAGCAACTCATAAACGAGTATGCAAAATAAATTTTATTTCGGGGGCACTGCCCCTTGACCCCGCCCGCTAACCAGTTAGCGGGATCGCCATGGCATTGCGGCTCATAATTTGTTTTTCACATCATAGTAAATTTATGTCATAAGTATATTGTGAATATAAATGACATGGTGCATGGTTATGATCCTTGAACCCCAATGTGATTGTGTGTGATGTTGTAATTCATAATATGGCCTACGTGTCGTGCCTTCATCTTTTCATTCCTGTTGTAATTTTAGACTATACTCGAATGTAACTCGAGTTTCTTTAGATTTTGTAATGTACAAATTAAAAGGAGTTAGTCTACTGGACGATGGGTGAAATGGAAGGAAGGACAACAACACACGACGACCAAGGAAGCACTTGGAGAAGCTGCTTTGACCTAGGTTGACTCATCGCTCTTCTCATTGGCTTGAGAAGATCATAGTTTATGGGGGTCATAACCATGCCACGTTTTAATTTATTCATATATGTGATGTGTGCTTGATTGTATTCGATGCATGTCTAGTTTAAATATAATTAGGTCTTTTAATATATGTCTACCAAAAGTTTAATACTCACTTCTAGCTCAATCAATTGTAATCAAGTTTTGCCAAATCAAAGTGACTCAATTTATCTTGCTAGAGTGCGACAGGATAATTGTGATGTCTGACTATTAAACTTTGGGTGTGACTTAACTAAGTTATCTCACTTGGATTGAGAGCTTAGAGGCATATCCCATAAGATGAAATTCAAATTATACTAATCTTGGGCGATTAGCCAAAACTAACTTAAGATGAGCTATAATATGGATTTCATAAGATGGGCAAATGAACAAATAGTCTTGTTCATCTAGCTATACAAGAGTTGCATTTGATGCAATTGGTATAAGATGCCTACCTACATTATACGAGTCTTGGGAGATTAACCAAAGCTAACTCAAGATGAGGTATAATATGGATCTTATCTCACATGAGTGTTATTGTGATTGGATTTGGAGCTAGTAGTGTGGGTAAAACCATAACCATGACTTTCTCCTTCGAAGCTTTACAATTTTATGGGGGAATCATTTAATTAAAGGCATAATTAAATGATCGATATATGATACTAAGTTTTGCATTATGTTGTTGTAGATTACCATGTCGTCAAATACGCCTAACACTCTCTCTACGATCTGTCCTTGATAAGGACAAGCTCAATGGAGCTAACTTCCTGGACTGGTACAGAAACTTGAGAATAGTTTTCAAGCAAAAATGAAAACTGTATATCCTAGAACAGCCAATTCCTGAAGCACTCCCCGCTACTACCACTAGAGCTGATAAGGATGCTTATAAGAATCATCAAGATGATGCATTAGATGTGTCATTCCTTATGCTCGCCACCATGAACTCTAAGCTTCAGAAGCATGAGAACATGGATACTTATGATATGGTTAAACACCTTAGACAACTATATCAAGGACAAGTAAGGCATGAGAGATTTGATATCTCTAAAGCGTTGTTTCAATGAAGAATGCAAGAAGGAAGTCTCGTAGAGCCATATGTACTTAAAATGATTGGGTATGTAGAAAACCTACAGCGATTGGGATTTCCGTTAGGCCAAGAATTGGCCACTGATCTTATCTCGCAATTATTGCTCGATAGCTATCGTCAATTTGTCATAAACTACAACATGAATGAAATTGACAAACCACTGCCTGAAATGTTGAGCATGTTGAGAACTGCTAAACTCAACATTAAGAAGACAAAGTCTAGTTCCATTTTGATGGTGTCTAAGGGCAAAGGCAAGTGGAAGCCTAAAGGTATGGGTAAGACCCAAGCCAAAGGAAAGGGCAAGACTCATGCACTGAAACCCAAAGATGGGGTTGCTAAGGAAGGAACCTACTTCCATTGTGGTGAGACTGGACACTGGAAGAGGAACTGCAAGGTATACCTAGAGGAACTGAAACAGAAGAGAAGTGAGACTTCTTCCTCAGGTATATATGTTATAGAAGTCAATCTATCTATTTTTTCTTCATGAGTATTAGATACCAGATGTGCATCTCACATTTGTACTAATGTGTAGGGGCTGAGAAATAGTAGAGCATTGGCAAAGGACGAAGTGGACCTACGAGTAGGCAATTGTGCAAAAGTTGTTGCTGTCGCTGTAGGAACATATTCCCTATTTTTGCCCACTGAGCTTATTTTAGAACTAGAAGAGTGTTGTTATGTGCCCACTTTGACAAAGAATATTATCTCTGTTTCTTGTTTGGATAAGAAAGGGTTTTCATTTGTAATAAAGGACAAATATTGTTCCGTTTATTTCAATGATATGTTCTATTATAGCACACCTCTTATGAATGACCTCTATGTTCTAGACTTTGAAAACCCAATCTATAACATAAATACCAAATGGTTCAAATCTAATGATTTGAACTAAACATATCTCTGGTATTGTCACTTGGGTCACATAAATGAGAGTCGCATATCCCAACTCCATAAGGATGGACTTTTGGACTCATTTAATTTTGAATCATATGAGGTATGCAAATCTTGTCTTCAAGGCAAGATGACAAAGACTCCATTTAGTGGACACGACGAAAGGGTTAATGATTTGTTAGGACTCATACATACTGATGTATGTGACCCTTTCAGAATAGCAGGTAGAGGAGGTTATTATTACTTCGTTACCTTCATTGATGATTTCAGTAGATATGACTATGTGTATCTAATGAGACACAAGTCAGAATCCTTTGAAAAGTTCAAAGAATTCAAGAATAAAGTACAAAACCATCTTGGTAAGAGTATTAAGATGCTTCAATCAGATCGAGATGGGGAATACCTTAGCCAAGAGTTTCATGACCATCTCGTCGAGTGTGGGATCATATTTCAACTCACTCCACCTGGAACACCACAATGGAATGGTGTATCAGAAAGGAGAAACCATACTTTATTAGATATGATGCGATCAATGATGAGTCATATAGATCTTCCTACTTCCTTCTGGGGACATACTCTAGAGACAACTGCTTTCACACTTAATCGAGTTTCTTCCCAGGTTGTCATAAAGACACCATATACGATATGAATAGGGAATAGTCCCAAGATTTCTTTTATGAAGATTTGGGATTGTGAGGCTTACGTTCGACGACAAATCTCAGATAAACTAGGACACAAATCAGACAAGTGCTATTTTGTTGGATATCCCAAGGAAACAAAGGGATATTATTTCTATAATCCCACACAAGGTAAGGTGTTTGTTGCCAGAACTGACGTCTTTCTAGAAAGAGAATTTATTTCTAGCAAAACTAGTGAGAGTGAAGTCAATCGTGAAGAAATTGAAGATACACAAACTAGCACCGATGCCTTGATGGAAATTGAACAGGTACAACAAGAAGTTGTGGAACAACAACTTGTTCAAGTAGAACATGCTCTATGCAGATCTAATAGGACTCGTCGTCAACCTGAGAGATATTCATTTTTTTTGTCTGACAACGGTGATGTAGTGCTAGTTGGTCTCAATGAGACTACATCTTATCAGGAAGCTGTACATGAGCCCAAATTCTGAGAAATGGCTAGAGGCCATGAGATCCGAAATGGAATCCATGTACACTAACCAAGTATGAACTTTGGTTGATCCACCTGAAGGTATTAAACCCATTGGGTGTAAGTGTGTCTTCAAAGTGAAGACTGACATGGATGAACGTATGCATACCTATAAAGGTAGATTGATAGCTAAAGGTTTCAAGCAGATTCATGGTATAGACAATGATGAAACCTTTTCACCAGTTGCGATGCTCAAGTCCATTCGAATTATACTTGCTATTGAAGTTTACTATGATTATGAGATCTGGTAGATGGATTTCAAAACCGTATTTCTTAACAAAAATTTACTCGAGGGTGTGTACATGACACAACCTGAGGTTTTTGTAGACCCAAAGCATGTTGGAAAGGTTTGTAAGTTGCAAAGATCCATTTATAGATTAAAGTAAGTATGGACTTTGGTTGATCCACCTGAAGGGATTAAACCCATTGGATTTAAGTGGGTCTTCAAAGTGAAGACTGACATGGATGGACGTATGCATACCTATAAAGGTAGATTAGCAGCTAAATGTTTCAAGCAGATTCATGGTATAGACTATGATGAAACTTTTTCACCAGTTGCGATACTCAAGTCCATTCGGATCATGCTTGCTATTGCAGCTTACTATGATTATGAGATTTGGCAGATGGATGTCAAAACTATATTTCTTAATGAAAATCTACTCAAGGATGTGTACATGACACAACCTATGGGTTTTGTAGATCCAAAGCATGCTAGAAAGGTTTGTAAGTTGCAAAGATCCATTTATAGATTAAAGCAAGCTTCTAGATGCTAGAATCTTCAATTCGATGATTTGATCAAAACGTTTGGTTTCATTAAGAATGAAGATGAATCTTGTGTCTACAAGAAGGTTAGTGGGAGCACAGTCATCTTTCTCATATTATATGTAGATGACATACTACTAATTGGAAATGATATCCCTACTCTCCAGTCAGTGAAGACTTAGCTTGGGAATTATTTTTTAATGAAAGACTTAGGTGAAGCAGCCTATATTTTAGGCCTTAAGATCTATAGAGATAGATCTAAAAGATTGCTTGGCCTAAGCCAGAGTACATACATTGACAAGGTGCTTAAACGTTTTGCCATGGAAAATTCCAAGAAGGGATTCCTGCCTATGTCACATGGTGTGAGTCTTTTGAACACTCAATGCCCCTCTTCTAAGGAAAAAAAGGGACCGCATGGATTAGATTCCTTATGTATCTGCTATAGGGTCTATCATGTACATCATGCTTTATACTCGCCCAGATATCTCGTACGCGTTAAGCATGACGAGCAGATACCAGTCATATCTAGGTGAAGGCCACTGGACAACAGTTAAGAATATTCTTAAGTACTTAAGAAGGACTCAAGATTATTTCTTGATTTTTGGAGGCGATGAAGAGCTTATTGTAAAAGGTTACACTGATGCTAGCTTCTAAATAGATAAGGATGATTACAAATCATAGTCAGGATATGTGTTTTGCTTAAATGGTGGTGCTGTGAGCTGGAAGAGTTCAAAGCAGGACACAGTCGCTGATTCTACAACAGAGGCCGAGTATATTGTTGCTTCAGCTACAGCAAAGGAGGCTGTTTGGATCAGGAAGTTCATTACAGAGCTTGGTGTTGTTCCTAGTATAGCGAACCCAATAGACCTCTATTGTGATAACAATGGGGCTATTGCACAGGCTAAGGAACCTCGCTCTCATCAGAGATCCAAACACATACTACGACGATTCTATCTCATTCGAGATATCATTGATAGAGAAGATGCGAAGATATGCAGAGTACCAACCGATGCTAACATTGTGGATCCTTTGACCAAGGCTTTGGCACTGAGAAAACATGATGGTCACACTAGGTCAATGAGAATTCGATATCTCAATGATTGGCACTAGTGCTGGTGGGAGATTGTTAATATTAGCTCTAGTACCAATTATGAGATGATTGTAATGATCTCATTTTGTATTATATATTATTATTAATAAAAGGCAAAGTTGGTTATTATATTTATTTCAGTTTAGTACCGATTGAATAAGTATAATAATGTCCTTGGGTAGTAGGTTCTTATCTACAGCATATCAATTGGTTGAATTGATAGTGAAATATTGTAGATATACATAGAACACTACTCTTAACTATTCCTAATCGAGCATTAATATACAAGGACAATATTAATGCGTTGAGACTAACATGTAGGTCAACGGATGACTTAATCTCACAAGTCATGGATATGAGATATTAGGTTGACACATAGGTGTATATTAGAGAATATATACTGAATGACCCACCATGAGAATGTTTCATGGATCGTTATATGAGTGTCATAAACATTTTCATGTTACTATTGGTATGAATAATTCTTAGACCTGAAGTCGCTACGGTTCCCTATATAAGGAGTTGTGCACTTTGGTATCGGCAAACGCCACCTGTAACAAGATGAACAATAAAGTCGATTACTAGGTATGTGATGAATTATACGGAGGGATGTGAGTGATGTAGATGAGATCTATCCCTTCCATATGATGGAAGCGATATCTGTGGGCCCCTTGATTAGTAGGACACAAGAAAGCATGACTATGCGCAAATGAGTCAATATGAAATATTGAGCTTATTTGATTGAGTGTGTGTACTTAGAGATCAAGAAATACAAAGGTTGATAAGAGGATGACACAGTCTATGCCTCATTGATCAATCTAGATATCAAGGATAGAGGGACAAAGTCATACAAGATAATAGCCACAGACATGTTAGGTCTGATCTCGACTTTTTCGTCACTTAGGTAGCAATGATACCTTGCTAGATGCCACTCATTGCTTATGTATCTAAATGTTGATTTGAGTATATTGCGAACGTTACGAGAACCTATTGGGTCACACACAAAGAACAAGTAGATTTAGAGATGAGTTCATATGATGAATCATTGGATTAAGTCTTATCCAAATTGGACTTATTGAGTTATATTCAATTGGATCTAATTGTTGGATTAAGTTCAATTCAAACTAGACTCAAGGAGTCAATTTAAATTAATGAAATGTGATTCACTGAATTTGTAATTGCATGAGATTAATTGAGTAAGACTCGATTGAATTAGACTTGAGTTAGATTCAAGTGAATTAGACTTGAGTTAGACTCAAGTGAGGAGACTTGAGTTGGACTCAGGTGAGGATTAATTGAGAGATTTATTTAATTTCGAAATTCAATGATTCATTTCATTCAATTTTCGAAATTGAATTTGAAATGAAGAGTTTCAAGTGTGGTCCTTAATGGAGTGTAAATGCTCATTAAGGCTATTAATGCTAATTAAGTGTTTTCATTGGATGAAAATACTTAAGCAATTTTCTCTTCATTTTTGAGATAGTTCTTCATTCTCCTTGCTCTTCTCCTCTCTTGGCCAAAATCCTTTCTCTAGGTTGCTAGTACAACCTATCTCCATTTTGTGAGTTTGTGAGACAAACGAACGCTTGTTTCTGTGGATACCATAGAGGTGCAAATATGTTATCGTGTTGTGAACTGAGCTGTCGGGAGATCGTGTGCACGCACCAAAGGTATAACCTCTTATAATTTTATGAAAAATTTAGTATATTTTTCTTTCCCTTCGCATGGATCTCCTGGAAGGAACTAGATAGTTTTCGTTGCGCATAAGCGTGCTTAGCACTCTAGTTCCTCACAGAAATCGCGTATCACATTTATTCACAATATTATAGTGATTGTACTGCAAAAGTAATTCTCCGTACTAACATTCTCGTTAATTTGGTAAATTTATATGCAGCCGTTCCTAATCATAAACTCATCTTTACATGTAGTCCTTATTCATAAAAATCTTTATTTCCACTCCCTAGTCAAATATATTTATCTAATTATTCATAATATTTTTCGATATAAAAAATCTAAAAATCAGTATATTTTCTTTTAAATTCAGTACATTAAATTAGAATCTAGTATATTTTCTATCAAATTGAGTATGATTCTTTTTTCATATTAATTGGATGGAAAATATACTAGATTTTCTTTAAATGATACTGAATTTGATGAAAAATATACTAGATTTTTTTAAAATGATAAATAGTGATGAATTTACGAGGAATTATATTAAGTAAGAAAAAAATCGTGTTCAATTTAATAGAAAATATACTCAATTCTAGTTTAATGTGCTAAATTTGATAGGAATTATACTCATTTTTAGACTATTTGTACCGAAAAAAATATGAGGGTTAATTTTGATAAAAAATATACTCGATTCTAGTATAAAGTACTGGATTCTAATGTAAAGTGTTGTATTTAACTCCTTGCATACTCGTTTTTAGACTTTTTATACCTAAAGAGCTGAGGGGTAATTTAGATAACAATATTTGCATGAGGGAGTTGAAACAAGTAATACTTTACATGCAGGGAGTGGAAACAAAATTTTTTATGATTGGAGATTGTATACAAAGTTGTGATTGTGATTAGAGATTTTTCTCTACTTTACCCTTAATTCATCCTTTATTAACATAAATAAAATAAATTATAAATAACTATGGGCTATTAGTATAAATAATTAAAGTATAAGAGAAAATATGCTAATATAAATTTAGATCATAAAATTTCATATAATAATATTTTATATCCTAATTACTATACTATCATGAGAAGACGATGATATTATTCCTGGTATCTATTTGGAGATAAATCAAGAATATAAAATTGGTCAATATGGAAGAATGTTTTTTTTTCTTAATTTTATCGAGATTGGAACTCTTACTCTATAGTAATAATTCTATTCCGTACTAATCAATTCAACCTTGTCCCTTGACCATGAGTGCAATGCGGTGTTAATTTTACTGATTTTAGAGGTTATGATAGTTCATATTGACTCTCAAATAAAAAACAAATACTGAAATTTACTTATTCGAAGTCTAGTATTATATTGGAGTAAAATTATATGGATCGATATCGTCAGTTATAATGAGGATATTTGTCTGATTTTGAGGGTGATTCGTTTCCCCCCAACGTCCTCGCCAATCCGTCCCTAGGTCAACACGGAAGAGGTAAATCACGGATGACTACTAGTCATTAGTATAAATAACCAAGATATAGAGGAGATTATGCTCGATCACATCAAATTTCAATCCCAAAATTTCATATGATAAGACTCCATCTTTTATTCATCGCATCATCCTAAACTCATCTATGGGATAAAATTTCGTATCACATTTATTCATAATATTATAGTAACTGTACTGACAGAGCAGACCCGAATGTTCTATCTAGACTGTCAGCTACGTCAACGTTGTCATCCGGATTAATCCTTTCTCTTGTCTCATGTTTTTTTTTCTTTCCGTCCAGATAACTTTAGGATTTTTTTTCCTTTTTTGACTATCGGACCGCTAGGCTACAGTAGTCCAAAACTTGGCTCCACTTGACGATAAGACAGAGTCACGTTAACATTTACCAGGCTTTAACCCAGATGTCGGACGGCATTGAAAAAGAGACCAGCTTGGATTTACGGCAGCGAAAAAGAAAAACTTGAGGGGAAAAAGAAGGCAGCTAAAGGTGATGACATCGGAGTCGATGCTCATAGCCCATAGCTCGGAATCAGCTCAGGTAGATCATTCGTGCGGACTTTGTCATTGATCGGCTGGGTAAAATAAGAGATAAATGTGATTCTTGATAAATCTGAAAGATAGGTTGAAAATTCCGAAATTTTAAATGCATTCGTCAATTACCGTAATTTGTAACATTTTTAATGCAGGTTTGGCTGTTTGAATTGCACAAATTTCAGTTTTGCCAATTGGCGAAAAGTCTTTTCTGATATGGATTGACTAACATGGAATTCAATTTTGATAAGATTTATATTCAATGCGAGATTCACTGAAGTTGAGGTTAATGGTACTTTGGATCCAATCCAGCTAAGTTAACATTTGTTTTGGTTTGATAGAACTTTTGGTTGTTATCGTATGCAAGACTATATCTCTACTTAGTCTTATCTTTCGCGAACAAGGACTAATATTCATTTTCATAAGTTTTAGACAAATATTTGCATGAGTTGAAGCTTGTGAAAACTGCAACAGCTAGCTTAGTTGAACTCTGTACTACATCAAAGCAAATCTTGTGGTTTGATTACAATTGCTTTCGACTTGTATAATAATCGATTAGTCTTTTTGATTTGTCGTGAAGACGCCGCCGCCGCCGCCGCTCGAATCTGCCCCGGTATAGGCGAACCCATAGATTTGGTGACAGCCCGCAGTTGGCGTTGGAATTAATGTAAGGAAAATATAAAAGGTAGATTGAAAGGCTATCATATTCATATTAGTTTGATGTGATTGTGGTTTGGTTTATTTATATTGAATTAAAATTAATGTGGTGGGTAGTGGAGCTCCGCAAGATAGAAGTTAAACCTTTGGACAAAAGTCAAGTGAAGTCGTATGTTAAGGGGAGCAAAAAGTCAATCTTAGTTAAGGTGGCACATTTGACTCAACTCGGCCATCCGACTCCCTTAACTCTTGATTCTCTTAGTTTGGTTGCTCAACTCCTTGAGCTTAGTAGTCGACTCCTTCAGCTCGACTACCCAACTCCTTTAACTTTTGACTCTCTTGGCCCAGTCGCTCGACTCCCTCGGACAGGACTTGCATCCTACGTGGCTCGTTGAACCATTTCTCCTAGAAAACGTGGGTAGCATAGTTGTTCTCTCTTGGATGACATGGGTAACGTAGCCGTTTATCTCGAAAAAAGTGAGTAATGTAGCCGTTTCTCCCTAAGGATGTAGTCAACGTAAGTGTTTATCTCAAAACACATGGAGAACATGAGGACATTGTTAAAAATACAATCAAAGTCTCACATCAATCTAATTGAATCTTGTTAATTATTGAGTTAATCTAACTGGATCTTAAATTTATTGGATTAATGATTAATCTAATATTTATTTGAAATTTTCAAATAAACTCAAACCAAGCCTACGCTATTAGATAATATCATCTTAGTAGATAAGATTTGACCACATTATTAGATAAAGTCTTATTAGATAAAACATGACAATGTTTTATTTGAGTCTTATAAAATAAGATTTGAGTCTTATAAAATAAGATTTGACTACGTTTTTTTAAAAGTCTTATTAGATAACACTTAGTGATGGCATACATGTCTTGTCTAAGATATATCATGATTCTCCAATTGTACTCTTGAGATGGGCGATAGTTGTGCTCGTGTGGATACCGTTAGAGGTGTGAATATACTGATCATGCTGAGATCGACCAGACTCTCAAGATACACAAAAGGATTTTATACATTAAAAGGTAACATTATTTTTAAACCAACTATGTAATATGAAGTCGTATGGATCTCTGATGGGATTCTTTCTCGCTACATTTAATTTTAATACATAGTTTTGCTACAGAACCCAACAGACACAACTATATCTCTATAAAAGCTACTTGCTCCCGTGGGCATAGGTATGCACACACAGTCATGCTACTGCTCCTTAGTTTTTGCACCTTTCTCCAACCTTTGTGCTAATTGGAGAGTTGAAGTGGTCATGTCGAGTCTAACTTTGACGCTCATCTAATATCTTGCTAAGTGTTTGTAAGAAATTTGTGATCCCCCTCACCCTTGTGTCACCTGCATCCTCCTCCATGATAGTTGTCGTTCGTCGACTCACCAAAATGCGATCTCAATCAGGAATATAAATTGGTGTAGTCTGTGGGGATATTACCTGAACTGAGATGTTGAGATGGTGGATCTAGAAGAATTGTCAAGGATCCAAACTTCGCAAGTGACGTGGCTTGGGGTGAAACTATCACCTTGGTCTAAGGAGATTTCTAGATTCTAATTGATCAAGTAGTGCAGTAGGTTATGCTAAGGCTCTCTCCTGTGAATCCAACCCTGAATAAGTACTCAATGTCTCAACTGAGGTGCCACCTATCCCCAGTCAAGTGCTGATGGCCTTGGAGGCCCTCCTACTGCCACCTTCCCCAAGCCACGAAGCAAAACTGTGAACCCACTTGAAGAACATTCAAATGGTTCGAGGGCAGGAGAGACATCACATTCGAACTGAAATAAAGACAAAGAGCCCCAGCATTTCAAGGAAAGGAGTTACCAAGACACGCCTTTCTCGAGCCATGTCTTGGATGATGAGCTACCATGTAATTTTTGGATACCTCAACTCGGGAATTCATCGGTTCAATCAATCCCGAGGACCATCTAGGCTAATTCGAGAACGTCTCCCTACTTCATCAGTACACCAATAGCGTTAAGTGTCAAATCTTTCTAATGACTCTTACCAACTTAGCTCAACAATGGTTTAATTAACTACCATCCTCATCCATTCGAATATTCATTGACTTTAAGGTTGAATTCCTATGTTACTGATGTGCGTAAATATTATGATGGTTTATGTGTGCTTTTACGCACATTCGCTTGCTTTATACGTACGTATTCTTTGTATGATCGCCTCTTTTAACGTGTATTCATCATATATATTTTTTGTACGGATATCTGCTCTTTTTTTAGTTTTGAGTTGATAGGGACAACTTTCGGAGCGAAAACGGCGTTTGTCGATGCACCAGAGCAAGCCAGAGAACACGGTCGTGCAAACCTTGCACGACCGTGTGGCCAAACAGAAGGGAAGATGTGCACGGCCGTGCGACCCTTGCACGGTCGTGCAGCCAAACTAGAGGTGGATCAGAACACGGTCATGCAACGCTGCACGACCGTGCACCCCATGACCGATGCCAAGTAGCACACGACCGTGCCCCCAGGAACCGAGCCCCAGGATCACACGGTCATGCCAATTGGCACGACCGTGTAACATATCTAGAGCCCAGTTAGGGAACGATCGTGCCATCCTTGCACGACCGTGTCGCCGCACTGTGCCCTAGCTTATAAAAGGGGTTTTAACCCCTTTTCCAAGGAGGAGAGCCGGGAGGCGAGCCGTCAAGAAGAGATTCATTCGGGTGCCGCTCCACGCCGTCCAGGACATCGATCCAGCGACCTTCCATCACCACCTTAACTCCAGAAGCAAAGGATTGGATCCGGAGATCACTCATCGTCATTGGATAAGCATACTTCTTCTTTCTCTCTTCGCTTTTGAGGATTGTATGTTTAGATTCACCATGTCTTTGGATTCTTCTCTAGCGTCTATGGAGTAGAGTTTTTGTTCTAAGATGAGAGAGTAATTGTGGATTAGTTTGATGTAAAACTCATAACATGTTTATATTCATTGAATGATTTTGCTTGCTTTGTTTCGATTCCTCAATCTCTTTGTTGTGTTGATTGATTGTATAGGAATTGCCAACCTCGTAGAGGGGATACCTTAGATCGTACATCCGAGGGTCCCTAGTGACAGGGGTAACCCGTTCACGGACTGTCAGAGTGTATATTAAAAGCTTAGCTTTTGTAAACATTTATTTGTTGAAATAAAAGAATCACATTAGTCAATATCTACATTTATTTGTTAAATGTAATTGTTTAATTAATTTGTATAGTAGAAAACATGGTGTGTGGTGTCACACACAAAAGATCATGTTGTCGGTTCTTTATAAATTATAAACAGTTGCTCACGACTAAGATGGAAAGGAACAAACTGTTAGAGTGTATACTGAAAGCCTAAGCTTTTGTAAACATTTATTTTAAATAAAGAATCACATTTGGTCAAATTGTCTATATTTAGTTGTAGTTGTTCAATTAATTTATATTGTAGATAACATAGTATGTGGTGTCACATACAGAAGATGATGTTATCAATACCTTATAAATTATAAACAATATCTCACGACCAAAATGGAAAGGAACAAACCATTGGAAGGTCGTAGTGTAATTAGGAATTAGTTTATCTTGACTATATAATTACACTAGTACACTTAGAGTGTATTGAGTAGGACCATTTGAGGTCGTTTCTTTTATACTGACTTTATAAAGGAACAAATATCTCAGTTATTATGGAAGTGTATGCTCTTAATCCTAATATAATAACAAACACATATATTTGATATTTATTTCTTTAATTTATCAATGGGTGAGATTTAGTTCGATGAATCAATAAGCTCGATAAATTGGAAAATGATATCACTTATAGTGTGTGTTGTTGATTATAGAAGGAAACTGTGTCCTAGTAATCTAGGTTGATAATGTCCCCAAGATGAGCTCATAAAGATTGTCATGTTAAACCCTGCAGGTGGACTTAGTCCGACATGACGATAAGGTTGAGTGGTACTATTCTTGGATTAAGATATTAATTAAATGAGTTGTCAGTAACTCACTTAATTAGTGGACATTCGACATCTCAAACACAGGGAGACTAACACACTCATAATAAGAAGGAGCCCAAAAATGTAATTTGGGATTGGTGCGGTAGTTCAATAATAGTTCTCTAGTGGAATGAATTATTATAGATAAAATTAAGTTATGTGTTCGGGGTGAACACGGGATGCTTAATTTTATCGGGAGGCCAAAACCAATTCCTCCTCTCGGTCCCTATTGTAGCCTCTTATTTATAGAGTACTATACCCACCTATACCCACCTTCGTACCCCCGACCCTAGCTTGAACCACAAGCTAGCTTGGCCGGCCCTAGCTTGAACCCAAGCTTAGGTGGCCGGCCCCCATTAAATTTAAAAGAATTTTAATTTTAAAATTTTCTTATGTGGAAGATATAATTTATTGGAGAGAATTAAAATATCTCTTCTACAAAAGATTAAGAAAAGAGATTAGATCTCTTTCCTTATTTGTAAATAGGAAAGATATTTTATTTTATTTTTTCTTTGTAAATTATTCACATGTTGAAAAATTAAAATTATAGAAATTTCTTTTTATCAACCATGAAGGGATTTTAAAGGGAAATTTTATTTTTTAAAATTTTCGAAGACAAATAAGGAATTTTAATTGAAATTGCTTTGTTTGCCCTTGTTGATGTGGCCGGCCATGACATGAAGTTTTAAGAAATTTTGTTTAATTTTTCTTAATTAATTCATGTCAAAGAAAGTTAAGGAAATTTTATTGTAATTAAATTTCCTTAATTACCAAAGCTAAGGAATATAAAAGAGAGGGTTGGGGTGCCTTCATGAGACACAACCTCTATTATTCTCTCCCTCTTTTCCTTGGTGTTGTGGCCGACCATCCTCTCTTCCTCTCTTCCACTTTGTGGTGGCCGAAACCCTTCTTTGCTTGGAGCTCTTGTGGTGGTCGGATACTACTTGGAGAAGAAGAAGAAGAAGGAGAGAAAGCTTGCATCCCTTGGAGCTTAGTTGGTGGAAAAAGTTCTTCATCCTTGGATTTTGGTGCTTGGCCGAAACTTGAAGGAAGAAGAAGAAGGTGCTAGGTGGTCCTCATCTTGGAAGATCGTTGCCCACACAACGTCCGAGGTTAGAAGAGGAATACGGTAGAAGATCAAGAGGTTTTTCTAAAATGTATAACTAGTAATTTTCCTTTCCGCATCATAGTAGTTATTTTTGGAAATAATACCAAATACAAGAGGCATACGATTTTAGTATTTCGAATTTATTTTCGATGTTGTGTTCTTTGTTTTTTCTTTTCCTTGTTATTTGATTGTTCTTTTCGGTTGACCTAAAGTTATTTAAGGAAATTAAATATTAACTTTCCTTAAAAGGCTTTGTCTAGTCGGTGGTGGTTGTTCCCATATCCAAGAAGGCCATGTGCCTCGCCACGTCAGTACTGTGAGCAAATTTAGGAAACTAATATTTAATGAAATTAATAACCTAGGTGATTTGGATCGAACATGTTAAGTTCCGCAGGAGATCCGAGTCTAAACCTAAAAGAACAAATAGATTAAACTTTGGATCAAACGTGTTAAGTTCCGCAGGCGATCCAAGTTTAATTTAAAAGAACACATGGTAGCTAGGAAAAGGTTCAGACCTTTGTACAAAATTTTTGTACAGTGGAACCAATAGGTTTTCCGAGTAGCAACCAATAATTGGTATCAAAGCTAGGGTTTTGCCTCTTTGTATTTGGTATTAGTTTAATTATGCACATGTCATACATAATTTAGGCAGGTTAATAGAAGGATGTGCTAACTTTGTGGATGCAGGATCCAACTATTAAGGCTTTTAGTTATTATGTGTGTGATTAGACCCTTGGACATGTCAAGGGCATTTATATGTGTGTGTATCATTGTATTATAAAATACAGCAGGAGCTGTTTTTATTAGGATTTTATTTTTGATCTAGTTACATGTACATTCCTTTTATGGAATATAGGATCGATGGTTGTAAATTTTTATTTTATGTTCGATCTAGTTTACATGTACATTCCTTCGAGGAATATAGGATCGAAAAATGTAAAATTCTATTTGTGTCGCGGATCGAATCTTGCATGGTGTGGAACCTTTTGAGGACCAGAGGCGCAGCGGAACAATGAGCAAGATGGATGCGACAACAAGACCCGGTGGCGGTGGCCAAGTATGGCAGCAGCTTGGGATGACAACACACGGAGGGAAACCATAGATAAAAGCCATAATAGTTGAAAATTAGATTTTCTATTTATTGCTTTTATATTGTGCTGTGTGTGTATGTTAGTATACATGTTTAGTAGGCTAACAAAGTTAAAATTCCTCATTTATAAATAACTAAGTGGGAGAGGAATTTTAAATAAATTCCATGGTCTCCATTACTGATTTGTAAGTGATGCAAACAAGCTTGCGCGTTGGCTCTAAGTGCCTTCCTCCATATCGGATGAGCTTGTTTGTGGATCACTAGAACAAACTTCCATTTGGGATGACTATAGGAAGTTAATTAAGAGCGTGTGATCTTCCCCATCGGAAGGGGCACAATCTTATTAATGGACTTAGTGTCAAGTAATGATATACACTTAGGCACAACTAATAGTATCCTCCCCATCGGAGTCACTGCTATTATTTGTGTGACCAAAGAATACCAACTATTAATTTTATTTGTCAAAAAGTTAGGTTGACAAGATAATAAAATTAATGGGTTAAAACCCTCCTTTTACAAATGTTGAATTTGTATACGTCCACACTATCGTGGCATATAAAATTCACGGTGTTTTGAGGAGTTGGTTAATTTAAAATAGTATTGTTTGAGGAATCAATATTATTCTAAATTTAGAGTTCTGACCAAAAGTTATTTGTGATTCCTAGGATGACTTTCAATCCATTGTCCATCATACTACAACAGAATAGACTTACTGGTCCTAACTACATAGTTTGGAAAAGGAACCTGGACATTGTTCTTACTGTTAAAAGCTATAAGTTTGTACTGACTGAGCCTTGTCCTGATGCACCCACTGGTGAATCTACCCAAGAGGAGATTGAATATCATAAGAAATGGGTAAAGGCAGATGAGATGGTGCGGTGTTACATTTTGGCTTCAATGTCAAATGTATTGCAACATCAGCATCAAGATTTACCAACAGCTTATGACATTATGAACAATCTCAAGGAACTCTTTGGTCATCAGGATCGGGCTTCTAGACAAGAAGCCATGAGAAAAATAATGACAACCACCATGCAAGAGGGTACTCCTGTGAGGGATCATATCCTAAAGATGATGGCTTATCTGAACGAAATACAGATCCTTGGAGGAGAAATTGATGGGGAAACCCAGATCGATATGATCCTCCAAACACTACATAGAAGTTTTGAGTAATTCCGCCTGAATTACAATATGAACAAAAGGGTATATTCATTGGCGGAACTACTGACAGAACTTCAGGCAGCAGAAGGATTGTTTCGTCACAACTCTCATATTCACTATGCTGAAAATGGTTCTGCTTCTAAGCCGAAAGGAAAGAAGAAGAAGAAACAAGTTGGTTCAGCAAAGAAAGTGAATAAATCTCAGAGTACAGGACCTAAAGCTGGAATGAAGAAGCCGAAGGGCAAGTGCTTCATCTGCAAGCAGTCAGGGCATTGGAAGGCGGACTGTCCTCGTAGGAATCAGAACAACAAAGGTATATCTCATGCTCTAGTTGTTGAAACATGTTTAGCGGTGTTATCTACCAGCACCTGGTGTGTAGATACGGGAGCCACTGATCATGTCTGCAATTCCTTGCAGGGGTTCCAGGAAACCCGATGACTAACTGAAGGAGAGATTACCGCCTACATGGGCAATGCTACTAAGGTGGCGGCTGTTGCAGTGGGAGACGTCTACTTATCTTTTAATAGAAATAGAAATTTGATTTTAAGAAATTGTCTTTATGTACCCAGTTTTAGAAAGAATTTAATTTCAGTTTCTAAACTGTTTTTAGATGGATATTCAGTTTCCTTTAGTAACGATGTAGTTATTAAGAGAAATAAAGTGATTATCTGTTCTGGTGCATTAGTTGGCAATTTGTATACTTTAAATCCAATTTCTCCCACAAAGCAAAACAAGGAAATTTATAACTCATCTTCTAACTCTAATAAGAGAAAAGAACCTTCGGAAATGAACAAAGCATATCTTTGGCATCTAAGGCTTGGTCATATTAACTTAAGTAGGATTCAGAGGCTTATAGCTGATGGACTTTTGGGTTCATTAGAGTTGGAAAATTTTCCGACTTATGAATCTTGCTTGGAAGGTAAAATGACCAAGAGGCCTTTTAAGGCCAAGGGGTATAGAGCCAAAGAAGTGTTAGAATTGGTTCATTCTGATTTGTGTGGTCCTATGTCTGTTCAGGCAAGAGGTGGTTTTGAATATTTTGTCTCTTTTATAAATGATTATTCAAGATACGGATATATTTACCTAATGCGCCGAAAGTCCGAGTGTTTTGATAAGTTCAAAGAGTACAAGGCTGATGTGGAGAAACGACTAGGTAAAAGTATTAAGACACTATGATCTGATCGTGGTGGCGAATACCTCTTAGGAGAGTTTAGGAATTACTTGTCAGAGGCCGGGATTCAATCTCAACTGTCTGCACCTGGTACACCCCAACAGAATGGTGTGGCAGAACGAAAGAATAGGACTCTTATGAAAATGGTTAGATCGATGATGAGTTATTCAGAATTACCAAATTCGTTTTGGGGATATGCTCTGGAAACAGTAGTGTACATTCTGAACTTAGTACCTTCTAAATCAGTTTCTTCTACTCCCACAGAATTGTGGAATGGGCGAAAGCCCAGTCTAAGACATATTCGGATTTGGGGTAGTCCAGCACATGTGCTGAAACCAGATGCTGATAAGTTAGAATCTCGTACAGAAGTTCGCGTGTTTGTGGGGTATCCCAGAGGAACGAAAGGTGGTTTATTTTATAGTCCTAAAGACCAGAAGGTCATTGTTAGCACCAATGCCCAGATTTTAGAAGAAGACTATATAATGGATCACAAGCCCAGTAGCAACGTTGTTTTAGAAGAACTTAGAGAGGACACGTCTACTTCAGTACCAACAGTATAAGATGAAGTACCACAAGAGACTGCAACACGTGTCACACATGATACACAACCACAGACAGTGCCTCGTCGTAGTGGGAGGGTTGTAAGGCAGCTTGAAAGATTCATGTTTTTGGGAGAGTCTTCGGACTTGATCCCAGGTAAACATGAACCTGATCCCCGAACATATGACGAAGCACTCCAAGATATAGATGCAGCATCTTGGCAAAAGACAATGAATTTTGAAATAGAGTCTATGTACTCTAATAAGGTCTGGGAGCTTGTAGAACCACCTGATGGTGTAAAAGCCATTGGATGCAAGTGGATCTACAAAAGGAAAAGAGGGACAGATGGGAAGGTAGAAACCTTCAAAGCTAGGCTTGTTGCGAAAGGGTACACTCAGAAAGAGGGAATCGATTATGAGGAGACCTCTTCATCGGTAGCCATGCTTAAGTCTATCCGGATACTCTTATCCATTGCTGCTCATATGGATTATGAGATTTGGCAAATAGATGTCAAGACAGCTTTCCTTAATGGAAGTTTTGAAGAGAACATCCATATGAAGCAACCAGAAGGGTTCATTGAAAAAGGCAAAGAGCATCTAGTGTGCAAACTCAATCGGTCCATTTATGGACTGAAGCAAGCTTCAAGGTGTTGGAACATCCGGTTCAATGAAGTAATCCAGTCATATGGATTTATTCAGTGTCCGGATGAGTCTTGTGTATACAAGAAGTGTAACGGAAACGTGGTGGTATTTCTTGTACTATACGTAGATGATATTTTGTTAATTGGCAACAATGTCAAGGTATTATCAGATGTAAGGGTATGGTTGTCCAAACAATTTGATATGAAGGACTTAAGAGATTGTGCACACATTCTTGGGATCAAAGTTATAAGGGATCACAAGAAAAGAATGTTGTGTCTGTCCCAAGCTTCATATATAGATACAATCCTTGCTCGTTTTAGCATGCAAGATTCAAAAGAAGGTTTCTTACCTTTTAGGCATGGAGTAGCTCTATCTAAAGAGATGTCTCCGAAGACATCAAAGGAGATAGAGGACATGAAAGCAGTTCCTTATGCTTCGGCTGTAGGAAGCCTAATGTATGCAATGCTATGTACGAGACCTGATATCTGTTTTGCCGTGGGCAAGACTAGCAGATATCAAAGTAACCCTGGACAAGGACATTGGACTGCGGTAAAGCATATATTAAAGTACCTGAGAAGGACCAGAGATTATATGCTAGTTTACCAAGCAGACGATTTGCTCCTTGTGGGTTACACGGATTCAGATTTCCAATCAGATAGGGACAACAGTAAGTCTACATCAGGCTATGTGTTTACTTTGGGAGGTGGAGCCATTGCATGGAGGAGTGTTAAGCAGAAATGCGTTTCGGACTCAACCATGGAAGCTGAGTATGTAGCAGCCTCTGAGGCGGCTAAAGAAGCAGTATGGCTCAGGAACTTTCTAATGGACTTAGATGTGATTCCTGGTTTGCCCAAAATCATCACAATTTATTGTGATAATAGCGGTGCAGTTGCAAACTCGAAGGAACCACGAGCCCATAAGGCAAGTAAACATATAGAGCGCAAGTACCACCTGATACGAGATATCGTGAAGCGAGGAGAAGTTGTCATCGCCAAGATAACATACTATGTGGTGTCACATACAGAAGATGATGTTATCAATACCTTATAAATTATAAATAGTAGCTCACGACCAAAATGGAAAGGAACAAACCATTGGAAGGTCGTAGTGTAATTAGGAATTAGTTTATCTTGACTATATAATTACACTAGTACACTTAGAGTGTATTGAGTATGACCATTTGAGGTCGTTTCTTTTATACTGACTTTATAAAGGAACAAATATCTCAGTTATTATGGAAGTGTGTGCTCTTAATACTAATATAATAACAAGCATATATATTTGATATTTATTTCTTTAATTTATCAATAGGTGAGATTTAGTTCGATAAATCAATAAGCTCGATAAATTGGGAAATGATATCACTTATAGTGTGTGTTTTTGATTATAGAAGGAAACTATGTCCTAGTAATCTAGGTTGATAATGTCCCCAAGATGAGCTCATAAAGATTGTCATGTTAAACCCTGCAGGTGGACTTAGTCTGACATGACGATAAGGTTGAGTGGTACTATTCTTGGATTAAGATATTAATTAAATGAGTTGTCAGTAACTCACTTAATTAGTGGATATTCGGCATCTTAAACACAAGGAGACTAACACACTCATAATAAGAAGGAGCCCAAAAATATAATTTGGGATTGGTGCGGTAGTTCAATAATAGTTCTATAGTGGAATGAATTATTATTGATAAAATTAAGTTGTGTGTTCGGGGCGAACACGGGATGCTTAATTTTATCGGGAGACCAAAACCAATTCCTCCTCCCGGTCCCTATCGTAGCTTCTTATTTATAGAGTACTATACCCACCTATACCCACCTTCGTACCCATGATGTAGGGGCCGGCCAAGCTAGCTTGTGGTTCAAGCTAGGGCCGACCAAGCCTTGATTCATGGGTGGCCGGCCCTAGCTTGAACCCAAGCTTAGGTGGCCGACCCCCATTAAATTTAAAAGAATTTTAATTTTAAAATTTTCTTATGTGGAAGATATAATTTATTGGAGAGAATTAAAATATCTCTTCTACAAAAGATTAAGAAAAGAGATTAGATCTCTTTCCTTATTTGTAGCTAGGAAAGATATTTTATTTTATTTTTTCTTTGTAAATTATTCACATGTTGAAAAATTAAAATTATAGAAATTTCTTTTTATCAACCATGAAGGGATTTTAAAGGGAAATTTTATTTTTTAAAATTTTCGAAGACAAATAAGGAATTTTAATTGAAATTGCTTTGTTTGCCCTTGTTGATGTGGCCGGCCAAGACATGAAGTTTTAAGAAATTTTGTTTAATTTTTATTAATTAATTCATGTCAAAGAAAGTTAAGGAAATTTTATTGTAATTAAATTTCCTTATTTACTAAAGCTAAGGAATATAAAAGAGAGGGTTGGGGTGCCTTCATGAGACACAACCTCTATTATTCTCTCCCTCTTTTCCTTGGTGTTGTGGCCGGCCATCCTCTCTCCCTCTCTTCCTCTTTGTGGTGGCCGAAACCCTTCTTTGCTTGGAGCTCTTGTGGTGGTCGGATACTACTTGGAGAAGAAGAAGAAGAAGGAGAGAAAGCTTGCATCCCTTGGAGCTTAGTTGGTGGAAAAAGTTCTTCATCCTTGGATTTTGGTGCTTGGCCGAAACTTGAAGGAAGAAGAAGAAGGTGCTAGGTGGTCCTCATCTTGGAAGATCGTTGCCCACACAACGTCCGAGGTTAGAAGAGGAATACGGTAGAAGATCAAGAGGTTTTTCTAAAAGGTATAACTAGTAATTTTCCTTTCCGCATCATAGTAGTTATTTTTGGAAATAATACCAAATACAAGAGGCGTACGATTTTAGTATTTCGAATTTATTTTCGATGTTGTGTTCTTTGTTTTTTCTTTTCCTTGTGATTTGATTGTTCTTTTCGGTTGACCTAAAGTTATTTAAGGAAATTAAATATTAACTTTCCTTAAAAGGCTTTCTCTAGTCGGTGGTGGTTGTTCCCATATCCAAGAAGGCCATGTGCCTCGCCACGTCAGTATTGGGAGCCAATTTAGGAAACTAATATTTAATGAAATTAATAACCTAAGTGATTTGGATCGAACGTGTTAAGTTCCGCAGGAGATCTGAGTCTAAACCTAAAAGAACAAATATATTAAACTTTGGATCAAACGTGTTAAGTTCCGCAGGCGATCCAAGTTTAATTTAAAAGAACACATGGTAGCTAGGAAAAGGTTCAGACCTTTGTACAAAATTTTTGTACAGTGGAACCAATAGGTTTTCCGAGTAGCAACCAATACAAACCATCGGAATAGTCGTAGTGTAATTAAGTATTAGTTTATCTTGATTAATAAATTACACTGGTACACTCTAAGTGTATTGAGTAGGACCATTTTAGGTAAGTTCTTTTTGTACTGACTTTATAAAAGAACTAGATCTTAGATATTATAGAAGTGTGTGCTCTTAATCCTAATATAATAACAAGCACATATATTTAATATTTATTTCTTTGACTTATCAAAGGGTGAGGTTTAGCTCGATAAATCAATTTGCCCGATAAATTAGGAAATGATATTACTTATAGTCTGTATTGTTGATTATAGAAGGAATCTGTGTCCTAGTTATATAGGTTGAGAATGTCCCCAAGAGGAGTTCATAAGGATTGCCATGTTAAACCCTGCAGGTGGACTTAATCTGACATGACAATGAAGTTGAGTGATACTACTCTTGGAGCTAGATATTAATTAAGTGAGTTGTCAGTAACTTACTTAATTAGTGGACATTCGTTATCTTAAACACAGGGAGACTAACACACTCATGATAAGAAGGAGCCCATAATGTAATTTGGGATTGGTGCGGTAGTGCGATAATAACTCTCTAGTGGAATGAGTAATTATCGATGAACTTAAGTTGTGTGTTCGGGGCGAGCACGGGATACTCAAGCTCATCAGAAGGTCAAAACCAATTTCTCCTCTAGGTCCCTGTCATAGCCTCATTAAAGCCTCAAGTCCATCCAAATGTAAGACATTTCTTGGTGTACAAGAAGGGGGCAGGTCCATTGCTTGGTGACCAAGTAATGGCCGACCACATTCTCTTCTATAGTGGCCGACCGTATTGCTTGGTGACCAAGCTAGTAGGGGCCGGCCACAATAATTCAAACAGGGAGGGTTGTTTTGAATTTTTAAAATCTTCTCTTTGTAGAAAACTATAAGTTTTAAAAGAGAGATTTTAATTTTTAAAACTTTCCTTATTTAAATTAGGCCACATGTTTGAATAGAGAGTTTTAAAAGTTTTAAAACTTTTATTTTTTAACCATCCTCATGGTTTTAGAAAAACAAAGGAAGAGAAGTTTTAAAAATTAAAAATTTTCTATTCATGTTAAAAAAAAAAAATTTTTGAAGAGAAGTTTTAAATTTTAAAACATGGTTTTAATTTTTAAAAGCTTTCCTTTTTAACATCCACTTTAGGAAAGAGAGCTTGTAAAATTTTATAAGAGGTTTTCTTCTTGTAAAAATTTTATAAAAAAATTTTCTTTTCTTCCTATAAGTGGCCGACCACCTTGCTTGGTGCCCAAGCAAGGAGCCGGCCAAGATTATTTCCATCCAACCATTGATTTGGTGATTGGTTCAATCTAGAGGAAAGAAAAGGAAAAATAAAAGGGAAAAAGAAAAACTAGAGGAAGATTTTAATTTTTGTAAAAAATTTTCCCTTATTTGCCTTGGACAAGTATTATAAAAGAAGGGATGAGGAGGCTTCATGAGATACAACTCTTATTCTCTTGGTTGGAGGATCTCTTGGTGGCCGGCCCTCTCTCTTCTCCCTTTCCCTTTTCTCTCTTCTCCTTGGTGGGGGTGGTGGCCGGATTTTAGAGGAAGAGGAAGAGGAAGAGGAAGAAAGCTTTTGGGAGGTGTTCATCTTGGAGGATCGTCGCCCACACGACGTCCAAGGCGAGGCGAGGAATACGACAGAAGATCTCGAGGTCATTAACATACAAAGAGAAGGTATAATTAGCAATTATTTTCCGCATCATGCTAGTTATTTCTTTTTGTAAGAATTCCAAACACAAGAGGCATTAGATCTAGTTTTTCGGATTAGTTTTTCGAGTTTGTGTTTTCTTCTTTTTCAAATTTGTGATTCGATTGTTCTTTTTGGTTAACCTAGAGTTATTTAAGGAAATTAAATATTAGCTTTCCTTAAAAAGCTTTGTCTAGGCGGTGGTGGTTGCTCCCATATCCAAGAAGGTCATGTGCCTCGCTATGCATTGTTGGAAGCCAATTTTGGAAATTAATATTTAATGGATTTAATAACATAGGTGGATTTGAATCAATAGTGTTAAGTTCCGCTTGCGATTCAAATCTAAACCATTAAAAACAGATAAGTTAAATTTGGAATCAATGATGTTAAGTTCCGTCTATGATTCCTAATTTAACTTCTAAAGAACACAATAGGTTATTTAAGGAAAGGTTCGACACTTGTACAAAAAATTTTGTACAATGGAACCGGTAAGTTTTCATAGGACTAACCAACAATATTGTTCAGAGCTAGGGTTTGCCTTTGTGTGTTTTGGATTTCAAATTAATTATGCACATGTCATACATAATTTGGGCAGGATAATAGTAGGATGTGCTAACTTTGTGGTTGCAGGCTCCAACTATTATGGCATATAGATATTGTGTGTGATTGGACCCTTGGACATGTCAAGGGCATTATTTTGTGTGCATGATTGTATGTATCAAATACAGCAGGAGCTGTATTATTTTTAGAATTTTATTTTTTGTTCGATCTAGAATACATGTACATTCCTTTATGGAATATAGGATTGATATATGTAAAATTCTATATTTATCGCGGATCGTATCTTTGCGAGGCATGGTGCTTTTGGAGGACCAGAGACGCAGCGGAATAAGTAGAAAGATGGATGCGACAACTCGACCAGATGGCGGTGGCTAAAGATGGCAGCAACTAGGGTTGGAGCATACTGAAGACAGTGATGGAAAAAGGCCATAATAGTTGGAAAATAAATTTCCATATTTATTGCTTTTATTTACTGTGATGTGTGTGTATGCATGTGATGTATGCTAGGATAGTTTAAAATTCCTCACTTCAAATAACTAAGTGGGAGAGAGACTTATTTTAATAAATTCCACGGTCTCCATTACTGGTTTGTAAGTGATGCAAACAAACTTGTGAGTTGGCTCTGAGTGCCTTCCTCCATATCGGATGAGTTTGTTTGTGGATCATTAGATCAAACTTCCATTTTGGATGACTATAGGAAATTAATTAAGAGTGTGTGATCTTCCTCATCGGAAGGGGCACAATTTTATTAATGGACTTAGTGTCAAGTAATGGTATACACTTAGGCACGTCTAATAGTATCCTCCCCATCAGAGTCACTGCTATTATTTGTGTGACTGAAGGAAAACCAACTATTAATTTTATTTGTCATAAAGTTAGGTTGACAAGAATAAAATTAATGGGTAAAACCTCCTCTTACAAATGTTTGATTTTGTATACGTCCACACTATTGTGACATGTAAAATTCACGATGATTTGAGGTGTTGGTTAATTTAAAATAGTATTGTTTGAGGAATCAATATTATTCTAAATTTAGAGTCCTGACCAAAGTTTCTTTTTGTGATTCTTAGGATGACTTTCAACCTACTGGCCGTTATTGTAACGCCCGCCCTCCCTGCTAACCCTAAGGGACGGGGCTACGATACTCTATGAACATATTACAGCGGAAGACTTGAAATAATTTTTTTCTTGGTTTAATAAAACTTTTCTTTTGTTTGCATACCCGAACTACACTAATATGGTTTCCATAACATGATAACAAGATAATTAGAAACATAACATCAAGTCACCCATTTAGTACTACAATTTATGAAACCAAAGCGTAATTCTTAAAAGTTCTTAAAGCAGGTTCTTATTTGGTTGCCTAGCCACAGCCACACACATCTCCTTGCCTCTCCTGCTGCTCCTTTAGCTCATCCAGCTTTTTCCTTTATCTGTGGTACAAGGAAAGTAAGCTATGAGCACTCATGGCTCAGTAAGTTCCTTTCCTACTCACTAAAACCGAAAATCATCACATGATCAAAGAATATCTTAACATAACATAATCTCAACTAGTCATGGCATAACATATCATACTCTTTAAGCATATCATGCAACATAACAACATCATGACTAGTCATGGCATATCATCTCTTAAAGCATAGCATGGAACATAACATAATCATATCTAATTATGACATATCCTAGTATCATTTTAAGGTAGCATAGCATCTCAAGTTCTTAAAGCATAGCATGAAACATAACATAATCATATCTAATCATGGCATGTCATATTATCATCATAAGATCACATAACATATCAAGCTCTTAAAGCATAGCATGAAACATAACATATTCATATTCAATCATGGCATATCATAAATCATAGCATCATCACAACATGATCATAAATTATATGCAATATGATTTTGAAAACATGTATCCGAAAAACAACATGTGTATGTCTCATGATCTTTTAAAACCATTTCTTCTTACATATATACTTGAACATAATATCAACATATTCAGGGCCCCGGCTTAGTACCACATACATACATAATGCGCGCATCCTAAGTAGATCCAAGGTAGCTAGTCTTGAACCTACTAGGAAACTAGGCCCGTAGCTCGACTTAGGGGCACGTAAGGAGCCCACCCTTTACTAGGCCCGTAATTCGACCTAGGGGCGCATAAGGAGCCCACCCTTTTGGTACAAGCCATTCAAAGTAAAATACATGTCATACTTATACATATCATACATCATACAAGCATGCATCACTTAGGCATACATCATATAAAAGTATGCATCACTTAGGCATACATCATGTCATAAAAGTATGCATCACTTAGGCATACATCATGTCATAAAAGTATGCATCACTTAGGCATACATCATGTCATAAAAATATACATATTTTAGACACATAGCATATCATCAAAGCATGCACATTTCTATCCACATAGCATATCATAAAAAAAACATGCATATTCTAAGCATATAGCATATCATCAAGTATGCATATTCTAAGCACATAACATATCATCAAAGCATGCATATTTCTAAACACATATCATATCATAAAACATGCATATTCTAAGCATATAGCATATCATCAAGCATGCATATTCTAAGCACATAACATATCATCAAAGCATGCATATTTCTAAACACATATCATATCATAAAAATATAAATCACAAGCATACATATTTAAGCATAAGGGTGTATCATGTGATTATACTATCATAAGAAACATGGTAACATAGTTAACTTGGGTTCTAAGCTTCCTAATCCCTTGGGTTCTTATCATGACCGAACCCCCTTAGATCTCAATTTAGGTAGAAATAACCTCCAAGCATGTGGAACCTAAATTATCATTACATCAATTTCATAGGAAACATTATAAGCATGATTTACTTGGTTTCTAAGTTCTCCAAGTCCCTAAACTTCATGTGGCCGAACCCTATCAGGTGTGAAACAAGGTCTCAAATGTCATGGAAGCATGAAAACCTTAAACCACATTCATAGCATTTTTTTCCAAGTAACATAGTAAGCATATTGAGCTAGTTCCTAAGTCCTTCAAGCCCTTAACATATGTCATGGTCAAACTTTTAACAAGTGTTCATTAGGGCTAAAAAAAACAAACATACAAGCATGTGAACTTGAACTAACATCATGTATAAATTCATAATAAGACATTATACAATATGTATGGCCGAAACTTACCCTAGCCTCAATTAGGTCATTAAACAACATATTGCATGGGAACTTTGTCTTTCTACTTATCATATTTTATGTAGAGTGACATAAGCATATTTAATTTTTGTTCTAGGGTCTCTAGGGCATCTATCCCTTCATGGCCGAAATATACAATGGTCCATTTAGGTCATGGAAAAATTATACAAGCATGTGACACAATCAACACATTACCCTATTTTCATAAGAAGCACTTTTAACACATTTGGTTTCATTTCTAAGGCCTCTAGGTCTTTTAAACCCTACTTGGCCGAAACTCAACAGTATATAAACTTGCTTCAAATAGCCTAAAAGCATAAGAAATCATACAAGTTTCATAGCATGTATAAAGACAAGCATAATAAACATACATGTGAATTGTGTCTTAGGCTTCCTAGGTTTCTTTCCCTTTTTCTTTTATTTTTCCTCATGGCCGAAACCTACCAATCTTTAAACTAGGTTTTAAGTGGCCTAAAGCATGGAAAACCTAAGTAAGTTTCATGGCAAAAATTACTAAGAACACCATATACAAAGTTGGTTCATAAACAAGCTAGGACCCTTGTGATCTTACATGTCATATATCATGTAACTAATTTTCTATACTCCAATTAAACATGAGAGCATTAAACAACTTTCATATCATAATATCACAGAGGTCTTGAGCATATTAGAATTTTGTTCAAGCTTTTCTAAACTATCCATCTTATCATGGCCGAAAATCTAAAATAAGAGTTCATGAATTTCTAGCAATGTTCAACATGCAATTCTTTAAGAGAACTCTATATTCTATCATACAAACATGGTTACTTAAATTTAAAGGTCTTCCTAACCCTAAGCACTTTTCTTGGCCGAAACATATAAATGGATTTCTTTTGGTTCCAAGTAACTTTCAAGCAAGAAAACCAATAAAAGACCCTTAGTAGTTCATGGAGGGAATCTTGTACTAGTTTGGTTACACCATGTTTTCCCTAACCTCCTTAAAATATTTTTGGCCGAAATTCTAGGGTTAGGCACTCCTCTGATCAAGCATCAATTAGGTATAAAAACATGAAGAAAATCCTTCCTACATAGCATAGAAAACATATCATGAAATAAAGACTTGTTTAAACCTTCCTAGATTTGAAAACCCTTTCTTTAGCCGAATTTTCTAAAATTCTTTCCTAGGTTTTCTAATCCTCATAAAATCCGAAAATCACATAAAAAGCCTTGTACCACAGGTGAGGGGAAGCTTACATCCTTTTCGCTTGTGGATCTAAGGTATGGTGATGGAAGAAGTAGCCTCTTCTTCTAATTCCTTTCCCTTGATTCCCTTGCTAAGTCCTCCTGGTAGCTTAGGCTTTCTAGGGGAAAACCTTGGCTTTGGGGCCGAAGATGGAGGAGAGGGGACTGATGGTTTCGGTGAGGGAGAGGAAGAATGAGAGAAAATGAGAGAAAAATAAACTTCTCTTTTCTTGCTCCCTTTTATGTTAAGGGGGAAGAGGTAGCAAAGTTGATTTTTGCTTTCCTTCTCCCTTAGCCTTTTTTTTTCTATTTCCTATTTATTTTATTTATTCATTTATTCTTACCATTCATGATGAAATAAGGGGGATTGAATCCTCTTAATTCCCTCTTTAAATTTTTCGGCAAAAGCAAAGAGGAAGAGGGAGAGAAAGGGAGGAAGGCAAGTTGCCTTTCTCTTGCTCTTTTCTTGTCTTCTTTTGGCTAGCTTTTACTCTCACCCTTATCATGAATTTCCCTCCTTTGCTATCAACATCTTCTCTCTATCCCAATTGGTTTCTACTAATTAATTCTATGAATAATATAAGAGGTTCAAGGTTCAATCCTTGACCTTCACTTCTTTTTATTTCATTTTATTCCTTTTTGCTTCAACTCACTTCCTATTATTTTTCTAAGGAAAAATCCCACATTCATATATTTATCTTACAAGCTTAGTGGGTATTACAGTTATACTAAAAGAAAACAAACTTACTAGTCCCAACTATATTGATTGAAAAAGGAACCTGGACATTGTTCTTATTGCTGAAAGCTATAAGTTTGTACTGACTGAGGCTTGCCCTGATGCACCTGACGGTAACTCTACCCCAGAGGAGATTGAGTATCATAAGAAATGGGTAAAAGCTGATGAGATGCCGCGGTGTTACATTTTGGCATTAATGTCAAATGTATTGTAACATCAGCATCAAGATTTACTAACAGCTTATGATATAATGAACAATCTCAAAGAACTCTTTGGGCACCAGAGTCGGACTGTTAGGCAAGAGGCAATGAGAAAGTTAATGACGGCCACCATGTCTGAGGGAACACCCGTAAGGGATCATATCCTCAAAATGATGGCATATCTAAACGAAATACAAGTTCTTGGAGGAGGAATCGATGGGGAAACCCAGGTCGATATAATTCTCCAAACACTACCTAGAAGTTTTGAATAGTTCTGCCTGAACTATAACATGAACAAAAGAGAGTATACGTTGGCGGAACTTCTGACAAAACTACAGGTAGCAGAAGGTATATTTCGTCAAAGTTCTCAGATTCACTATGCTGAAAATGGTTCTACTTCTAAGCCGAAAGGCAAGAAGAAGAAGAAACATGTCTTTTCTGCAAAGAGAGTAAATAAACCTCAGGGACAAAAATCTAGAATGAAGAAGCCGAAGGGCAAGTGCTTCATCTGCAAGCAGTCAGGACATTGGAAGGCGGTCTGTTCTCATAGGAATCAGAACAATAAAGGTATATCTCATGCGTTAGTAGTTGAAACATGTTTAGTGGTGTTATCTACTAGCACCTGGTGTGAAGATGTAACGCCCCGCCCCTCCTGCTAAGGCGACGGGGGTTACTTGCGACACATACATACTTAAACACAGCGGAAGTCTTACTTAGAGAATTTAAAAACCCTTTCTTACTTAAAAATTCACCATAGACATAAAAGAACCACATAGCATACCTATCATAAATTTTGAGTCTTAATACCCAAACACATACTTAAGGTCATGGAGTCATAAAGTAAAAACATCAACATGGCAAATTTCTTATTAAACAAAAGCAGGTCATTTCTTTTAGCCAGTCCACTACCGCACACGTCTTTCTAGCCCCTCCTGCTGCTCCCCTAGTACATCCATTCCTTGCCTTTATCTGTGGTACAAGAAAGTAAGCTGTGAGCACTCATGGCTCAGTAAGTTCCTTTCCTACTCACAAAAATCGTAAAGCATATCAAAATCACAAGTCATAAGGCATAAAGACAAATGTATCATGTCAAGAGCATATCATGGCATATTGTAACATAATATAAAGTATCATGGCATAACATAACATAATCATCAAACGTATCCTGTCATAGCATAACATCATCATAACTATCATGGCATAATCATAAAGTATAAGCATGGTAAACTCCTAACATATATCATGCAACATATGCAACATGTCTTTTGAAAACTTATACAATACATACTTAAACATAATCTCAACATGATTGGGGCCCCCGGCTTGTACCACATACATAAATGCCGCGTCCTATGTAGGTCCAAGGTAGCAAGTCTTGAACCCTACAAGGCATACATACTAGGCCCGTTTCTTAGTCTATCGACCTAGGGGCA
Organism: Zingiber officinale; assembly: GCF_018446385.1. Lineage (NCBI taxonomy): Eukaryota > Viridiplantae > Streptophyta > Magnoliopsida > Zingiberales > Zingiberaceae > Zingiber > Zingiber officinale. The sequence goes on from NC_055998.1 coordinate 70,053,565, forward strand.
CTTAGGAGCCCATCCCTAACGAGGCCCGTTTCTTAGTCCATCGACCCCGGGGCGCTTATGGAGCCCACCCTTGGTACAAGCCATACATAAAGTAAAGTAGCATGACTTACATATCATAGTCCTTATCATTTCATGCATATCATATTTCTTAACATATCTTAAAACATGCATATTTGGGCACACAACACATGCATGAATCATAACATACATCATGAACATATCACTTATCATAAAGCATGCATATATGGGCACACAGCACATGCATGAATCATGGCATACACCATGAACATATCACTTATCATATCATAAAGCATGCACATATGGGCACACAGCACATGCATGAATCATAGGTTTGCATAACGAACGTACCATCTTATCATATCATAAAATAAGCATATTTGAGCACATAGCACATACATGGGTTATAAGCATACATGAAAGAACATATCACATATCATAAAAAAGACATAACCATTCATGGAATCATTACATATCATCTCTTGATTCATTCATAGCATGTGAGGTATATCTAGGTCACTAAACCCATATGGCCGAAAATCATGAGTAGAGGCATGATCTCTAGACAACATACAAACATAAAAATCTCATGATATCTTCACATACTAACATAAGAAAGGTCATAAGCATGTTAACCTAAATTTTTAAGCCCTCCTAGGTTTCTAATTCTTTCATGGCCGAAACCTTTCATGAAGAGAAATCAATTCTAAGCAAACATGCAACATGTAACCCTAAACTCATATCATATCATATTTCATAAGGAACTACTTAAGCATATTTAGTTTGGGTTCTAAGTTCCTTAAGCTCCTAATCTTATCATGGCCGAACCCTAGCATGTGTCATTCTAGGTTACAAGTACATTTTCATGAGGAACAACATAAGCATATTTGTTTTAAATTTCAAGCTTCCTAGACCCCTTAACTCAAGGTGGCCGAAACCTATAACTCATGGAACTAGGTTTTTAGTGGCATAAGAGCATGGTAACCACAACTACAATTCATAGTACTTATCACAAGAAACATTATGAACATATGTAAGTTGGTTTCAAAATTTCTCTAGGCCTTTACTCTAATATTGGCCGAAACCTATCAAGCATGAAACTAAGTTTCTAGTGGCATAAGAGCATGGAAAACACAACTACCTTTCATAGTACTTACCACAAGAAACATCATGAACATATATAAGTTGGGTTCTAATTTTCCTAGGCCTTTAATCCAAAGGTGGCCGAAACATATAAGCTTGGTTTTGTTTTTCATATGGCCTAAAAGCATGGAAACCCTACACAATTTTCATGGTATCATAACAAGGAATAGCATGAGTAAATTTAGTTACAAATCTACACATCCTAGCTTTCAAAACTTGGTGTGGCCAAAAGTTATATATAACCAAAATTTTATGTAACAAGCAACCATAAAAACATCAACTAGTTTCATATTATTTTATCAAGAAGGTCATGAGCCTCCTAGCCTTGATTTCAACTTTCCTAGACATTCAAATCTCATCATAACCGAACCTTCATAGGCGAAATAAGATTCATAACTAACATATAATCATGTCATAACATTTTAGCTTCATATCTTGTCTTAGGAAAAATCTTAGCATGCTTAGTCTTAGGTTTAAAACTCTTCTAGGCCTTTACTTCTTATATGGCCGAATATTCATGAGCATGGAAATGGAGTTTCAAACAACATACAAGTAAGAGAAAAGGTTAACAACCTCATTATCATAGGGTACATAACAAAAGAATAAGGAAACATGCTTAGTTTGAGTCTTAACTTACCTAGTCTTCTTGTTCATGCTTGGCCGAGAGTCTAAGGCTTATGGATCTAATTTTTTTCATTATTTATTCTAGCATGGAAACCTTAGATTAACCTCTTACATAAAGTACATATCACAAGAAAAATAGTAAGCATATCCAATTACAACTTTCTTAGACTCTTCTTCTTGTTTTTGGCCGAATTTTATCAAAGCAAGTCCTAGGTTTTTAAGCGATCTATCTCTATGGAAAAACCGTATAAACTATTGTACCACAGGTGAGGGGAAGCTTACCTAGTGTTCACTTATAAATCTTTAAAGAATTGGTACCCTTGGTGAAGAGGAAGAAGGGAGCTTCTTCTTCTAGCACTCCTTTTGATTTCTCTTGCTTGGAAGGGTACACCTTGAAGGCTCCTTCTTGTAGTTTAGTTTTCTCTTAGAGAGAAACCTAAACTTGGCTTGTGGAGATGAGGAAGGAGGCTTCTAATCTCGGCAAGGGTGAGGGAGAAGGAAAAAATGAAATCCTTTAGGTCCTTTCCTTTTTATGCTAAGTGGGTGGAAGTTACAAAGGTGAATTTTGCTTCCTTTCCTCCTTAATGCATGCATGTATTTTCCTAATGAGAATGTGTCTTCATTCCTTCCCCTTAACTCTTCTCTTCATTAGTCCCTCAAACCCCACAAAAATAGAGAAGGAAAGGGAGAAGACAACTTGTCTTTTGCTACTCCTTTTCTTAACCAAGAGGTAAACAAGAGGAAGGAAAGCTACTTGATTTTCTCTTGTTCTCTCACTTAATTATATCTTTACTTTTAACTACAATTTCCATCATTTCCTATTCACATGTTATTCATTATCCTAGTGGTTATCATACATAGTTTTATCTCTATCCTTTGTGGGAGGTTCAAGGTTTAAACCTTTACCTCTTCTTTTATTTCTTTCTTTTTTTTTCTTTTTGATTCTTCTAACTTTTATGCTCTAAAGCAACTAACACCCATATACTTATCTTATAGTTTTGTGGGTGTTACAGAAGATACAAGAGCCACTGATCATGTCTGTAATTCTTTGCAGGGGTTCCAGGAAACCCGACGACTATTTGATGGAGAGATAACCGTCAACATGGGCAATGCTACTAAGGTGGCGGCTGTTGCAGTGGGAGACGTCTATTTATCTTTTGATAGGAATAGAAGTTTGATTTTAAGAAATTGTCTTTATGTACCCATTTTTAGAAAGAATTTAATTTCAGTTTCTAAACTGTATTTGGATGGATATTCTGTTTCCTTAAATAACTCTAGGTTAACCAAAAAGAACAATCGAATCACAAATTCGAAAAAGAAGAAAACACAAACTCGAAAAACTAATTCGAAAAACTACATCTAATGCCTCTTGTGTTTGGAATTCTTACAAAAAGAAATAACTAGCATGATGCGGAAAACAATTGCTAATTATACCTTCTCTTTGTATGCTAATGACCTCGAGATCTTCTGCCGTATTCCTCGCCTCGCCTTGGACATCGTGTGGGCGATGATCCTCCAAGATGAACACCACCCAAAAGCTTTATTATTCTTCCTCTAAAATCCGGCCACCACCACCACAAAGGAGAAGCGAGCAAAGGGAAAGGGAGAAGAGAGAGGGCCGACCACCAAGAGATCCTCCGAGAAAGAGAATAAGAGTTGTGTCTCATGAAGCCTCCTCACCCCTTCTTTTATAATACTTGCCCAAGGCAAATAAGGGAAGAATTTTTACAAAAATTAAAATCTTCCTCTAGTGTTTCCTTTTCCCTTTTATTTTTCCTTTTCTTTCCACTTGATTGAACCAATCACCAAATCAATGGTTGGATGGAACTAATCTTGGCTGGCCCCTTGCTTGGGCACCAAGCAAGGTGGCCGACCACTTATAGTAAGAAAAGAGAATTTTTTTATAAGATTTTTACAAGAAGAAAACCTCTTATAAAATTTTACAAGCTCTCTTTCCTAAAGTGGATGTTACAAAGGAAAGCTTTTAAAAATTAAAACCATGTTTTAAAATTTAAAACTTCTCTTCAAAAATTTCCTTTTTTAACATGAATAGAAAATTTTAATTTTTAAAACTTCTCTTCCTCTTTTTCTAAAACCATGAGGATGGTTTAAAAAGGAAAGTTTTAAAACTTTTAAAACTCTCTATTAAAACATGTGGCCTAATTCAAATAAGGAAAGTTTTAAAAATTAAAATCTCTCTTTTAAAACTTATATTTTTCTACAAAGAGAAGATTTTAAAAATTCAAAACAACCCTCCTTGTTTGAATTATTGTGGCCGACCCCTACTAGCTTGGTAACCAAGCAATAGGGCCCGCCCCTATAGAAGAGAATGTGGCCGGCCATTGCTTGGTCACCAAGCAATGGACCGACCCCCTTCTTGTACACCAAGAAGGGCCTTACATTTGGATGGACTTGATATTGGTTAGTCCTAGGAAAAATGTACCGGTTCCATTGTACAAAAATTTTGTACAAGTGTCAAACCTTTCCTTAAATAACCTATTGTGTTCTTTAGAAGTTAAATTAGAAATCACAGACGGAACTTAACATCATTGATTCAAAATTTAACTTATCTGTTCTTAATGGTTTAGATTTGAATCGCAAGCAGAACTTAACACTATTGATTCAAATCCACCTATGTTATTAATTCCATTAAATATTAATTTCTAAAATTGGCTTCCAGGACTGCATGGCGAGGCACATGACCTTCTTGGATATGGGAGCAACCACCACCGCCTAGACAAAGTCTTTTAATGAAAGCTAATATTTAATTTCCTTAAATAACTCTATGTTAACTAAAAAGAATAATCGAATCACAAATTCGAAAAAGAAGAAAACGCAAACTCAAAAAACTAATTTGAAAAACTATATCTAATGCCTCTTGTATTTGGAATTCTTAGAAAAAGAAATAACTAGCATGATGCGGAAAACAATTGCTAATTATACCTTCTCTTTCTATGCTAATGACCTCGAGATCTTCTGCCATATTCCTCGCCTCGCCTTGGACGTCTTGTGGGCGACGATCCTCCATGATGAACACCACCCAAAAGCTTTCTTCCTCTTCCTCTAAAATCCGGCCACCACCACCACCAAGGAGAAGAGAGCAAGGGAAAGGGAGAAGAGAGAGGGCCGGCCACCAAGAGATCCTCCAAGTAAGAGAATAAGAGTTGTCTCTCATGAAGCCTCCTCACCCATTCTTTTATATTAGTTGGCCAAGGCAAATAAGGGAAGAAGTTTTACAAAAATTAAAATCTTCCTCTAATTTTCGCTTTTCCCTTTTAATTTTTCCTTTTCTTTCCTCTTGATTGAATCAATCACCAAAAATTAATTGATGATTTTATTTTTTTCAATTTGGCCGGCCACCTTGCTTGGGCACCAAGCAAGGGTGGCTGACCCCCATAAAAGGAAGGAAATATTTTTTTTTATAAAATTTTACAAGAAGAAATTCTCTTATAAAATTTTACAAGCTCTCTTTCCTAAAGTGATTGTTAAAAAGGAAAGCTTTTAAAAATTAAAACCATGTTTTAAAATTTAAAACTTCTCTTCAAAAGTTTCCCTTTTAAACATGAATAGAAAATTTTAATTTTTAAAACTTCTCTTCCTTTTTTTCTAAAACCATGAGGATGGTTAAAAAGGAAAGTTTTAAAACTTTTAAAACTCTCTATTCAAACATATGATCTAATTTAAATAAGGAAAGTTTTAAAAATTAAAATCTCTCTTTTAAAACTTATAGTTTTCTACAAAGAGAAGATTTTAAAAATTCAAAAACAATCCTCCTTGTTTGAATATTGTGGTCGACCCCTACTAGCTTGGTCACCAAGCAATAGGGCCGACCCTTTAAGAGGAGATGTGGTCGGCCATTGCTTGGTCACCAAGCAATGGACCGACCCCCTTCTTGGACACCAAGATGAGCCTTTCTTTGGATGGACTTGAGGCTCTAATGAGGCTACAACAGGGACCTAGAGGAGAAATTGGTTTTGGCCTTTCGATGTGAGTATCCCGTGTTCGCCCCGAACACACAACTCAAGTTCATCGATAATAGCTCATTCCACTAGAGAGTTATTATCATACTACCACACCAATCCCAAATTACATTATGGGCTCCTTCTTATCATGAGTGTGTTAGTCTCCCTGTGTTTAAGATAACGAATGCTCACTAATTAAGTAAGTTACTGACAACTCACTTAATTAATATTTAGCTCCAAGAGTAGTACCACTCAACTTCATTGTCATGTCGGACTAAGTCCACCTGCAGGGTTTAACATGGCAATCCTTTTGAGCTCCTCTTGGGGACATTCTCAACCTAGATAACTAGGACACAGATTCCTTCTATAATCAACAACACACACTACAAGTAATTGTTGGAGGATCGGTGGCCGGCTTGAAGGGGGGTTGGATAGACGACACCCCCAAATCGTTAGCTTCCTACACTATTGTTAGCTTGCGCAGCGGAATACAAATAAAAACAAACAAGCTAAACTAAATACAAGACAAAGAAAGGAAATGCAAACCAAACCGCTAACACGTTCGATGTAACGTGGTTCGGAGATGATGCTCCTATTCCACGGCTGTCCGTAAGGTGGAAGATCCCTCAATCCGTCGGTGGATTAGTCCCCGGAAACTCCGGCTAGCACAATCCTCCTTGTCGGTGGAGAAACCTCGCCACAACTCGATCAAGAACACTTGGATTGCTAGAGCACTAGATGACTACTAATTAGGCTTTAACCAAGTCTAATTTCGTCGCCTTGTCTGACCATACCAAGCTCTTTCTTATAGAGCTTGGAACAAATCAGAACCTGATTTACCCGTTACCAGTCGACTGGTCCTTGCACCAGTCGAATGATGCCAGCCCAACGACAATCTCAACGGCTCTCTGCTACAGTGCATCAGTCGACTGGTACATACACCAGTCGACTGCTACAGTACGCTACAGTAACTGCTACAGTGCGCTACAGTAACTGCTGCAGTGCCGCTACAGTAAAACCCTAAAACTAGGATTTTACTCCGAGTACAATCTCTCATGCACTCGTACCCTCACGACTCATTTGACTCTTCTTTGCAGCCTTGACCTCTTGCCTTCAAGCCTACTTCCTTTGGCTCTCGTCCCTCGGATGCATCCATGCCCGCGGCTCGTCTCCAATGCCATCCTTCGCGTATGCCTCGAAGTCGCTTCCCTCGGCCCTTATCCTCGCTGCCTTGTCCACGGTCCCTCGGATGCTCCATCCTTCACCGGACCCGAAGCCATCAACCTGAGTCACATGTGTCACCTGCAGTCCTACACAACTCAAGTACACATATCAAATAACGAGGGTAATCCTAACTTAAACCCTTTGCCCAAACACCAAAACACATGGTCCCGCGGACCATTGGGATTGCTCCAACAATCTCCCCCTTTTTGGTGTTTGGCAATACGTTTAAGTTAGGAAAAACATATAGCAAATAAACATGCTAAAAACAATGGACTTACGATGCCAAGGCTACACACTTGGACTTACTCCGCCGAATGGACTTACGATGCCAAGGCTACACACTTGGACTTACTCCGCCGAATGGACTTACGATGCCAAGGCTACACACTTGGACTTATAATGCCGAATGGACTTACGTTGCCAAGGCTACACACTTGGCAACCGCCGAATGGACTTACGTTGCTAAGGCTACACACTTGGCAACCGCCGAAACAATGCACCAAGCATTGGAACCTATCACAAGGCTCCCCCTACACCTAAGCTCCCCATTGAGCTAGGATTTTATCATAGGGCTTTTTAAGAACCTATCCCAAGGCTCCCCCTACGCAAAGGAACTTAACGTTTTCTCAATTAAACCTTACTTCTCCCCCTTTGCCTAACATCCAAAAAGTTCTCCAACAATATCCCAATTGTTGAAAACTTATCATCCAAACTGACCCTAAACTCATGTATTTATCCCCCATGGATCCCATACATCTAAATGAGTTGACATGGTCAAGAACAGCGCTGAAAAACACTTTCAGGCTGGTATCAGTCGACTGCCCCAAGTGCCAGTCGACTGCCCCCTTCGACAGAACCTTACAGAAGCATTCTGTGGTCGAAATCTAATGTTACCAATCGACTGGTGTCGGTACCAGTCGACTGCCCTCGTCAAAATGAGCTTACAGAACCATTCTGTGCTCAAAAACATTGTTACCAGTCGACTGGTACCCTATTTCTGAAAAAATCAACCTTTTCAGGCCACCTTCAGAAATGCACCAGAAATTCCCTAGACCTCCAAAAATTCCCAAATTTTGTGGAGAGGTCTATTGTACCCTTGTCTACTTGGGAAAAATATATTAAAAAATATATCTATTACCAATCCCAAGATTGACACAAAATCCAAAACTAGCTAAATGGTTCAATTGAACCTTGACCTAAAGTCCTAGTTTTGGCTTCCTCTTGATGTATGTGCGCATACCAACCCACAATGCATCCCTAGCATTGGTTTATATGGCATCTATACATCCAAAACCAATTATCATGTTATATGACCCCAAATGTCATATTTCTTGCATGAACACAATCCATGTGTGCCAAATCCCTAGGTTTGAGACTCAAATCCATCTCCAAACCATTTGGCACACTCCATGGCTCCTCTAGACTCCCAAGTAGTACCCACCTGAGATCCATTGGCCATGGGTCCCAAATTGACTCTTAGAGCTCCCCCTAGAGCTCTTTGCCTTAGTCACCTCCCTAGGTGACTCATCCACAATGGCTAGGCCACATCGGTCCACCCCCGATGACACTTGGCCTACAAACGTAACTTTCTTAACCTTGGACACCTTGTCCTTGGTTAATTTCTTCTTACCATTAAATGACTTTACCTTGCCATTTATTGGTTTCTCCTTGCCATAGTCATATGCCACCCTAGCATATGAACTCTCATTGGCCTTGGAGGGACTAGATCGGTATCCCAAGCCCGATCTGTCATTGTTGGGTCTTTGGCTACCCAACACCATCCTTAATTCCTTAGATCCAACATTGAATTTCTTAAGGAATTTCTCTAAACCATTAAGCTTTGCCTTCAAAGCTTGATTCTCCCTTTCTAGGTTCCTAACCCTAGAGTCAACATGTCCACCTTGGACATTCCTAGACCTACCCTTTCTAGGCATATGTCTCCCCTTCTTGGGATTAATGTCTTGGGTCTCCTTAGGTCTACCATTTCTAAATTTATCATGCATAGATTTCCTAGGGTTATGATCCACATTTACCCTACTCCTATCATGATATCTAAAACCAAAATTTTGCATGGGCATATAATGATTAACATTATTTTTCCTAGCATGCATGGAGGAGTTTAAATTTGAATTAACCTTCAAGTTAGGGTATACCTCCCTTACCCTTGAAGCTCCCCCTTGACTCTTGCTTCTCTTCTTCTCCCATTTCTTCAAATGCGCCAACTTCTTGATTTCTTTCTTCTTTGGGCATTTGGTGTGGTAATGACCCCGCTCACCACACGTGAAGCACACTATGTGCCATTTCTTCTCCTTCTTTTGGGCTTCTTTATTCCTACAACCCATGTTAGTATTCAAAATAACTTGATTGGGTATAGAAGTTACCTTCTTCTTACCCAATGGACACCTACTCTTGTAGTGCCCCTTCTCATTGCAACCGAAGCATACTATGTGATCTTTTGACATTGCTTCGGTGGAGGTGCTCACTAGGTTGACCTCCAAGACCTCTTCTTCATTCATCTTGGATTCTTCTTCAACCCTTGAGGATGTTGATGATACTTCATCTTCCTTCTCCTCCTCGGATGTTGAGCGTGACCCAACTTCCGTTTGCTCCACCTCCTCTTCTTGAGCTACTAAGCTCAACTCCTTGGGCTCCACATCCGATTGGTCCTTCTTCTCCTCTTGGATCACTTCATCACTTTCTTCGGATTTTTCTTCTTCTTCTTGTGTAGGCAAAAATTCCTCCCATGGAAATTTCTTCACTTTGCTCCACAAATCATGGGCGTTCTTATACTCACCTACACCATTTATCAGATTAGGAGGCAATAAATCAATTAAAATTGCTATTACCTTTGAGTTTGCCTCCGATCGTGAGGTTTGCTCCTCTGTCCAATGTCGTGTTCGGAGCTTCTTTCCTTTCTTGTCTCTTGGGGCTTCAAATGGTTCTTCGACGACCATCATTGTGTCCCAATCTGTGTCGAGGAAGCTCTTCATCTTCACCATCCAAAAGGTGATGTCCCCAAGGCTTCCTCCTTCAAATTTTGGAGGGACAATAAACCCGGCCATCTTATGCTTCCTTGGCGGTTAGTCCAACGGAGAGCGTCCTCGCTCTGATACCACTTGTTGGAGGATCGGTGGCTGACTTGAAGGGGGGTTGGATAGACGGCACCCCCAAATCGTTAGCTTCCTACACTATTGTTAGCTTGCGCAGCGGAATACAAATAAAAACAAACAAGCTAAACTAAATACAAGACAAAGAAAGGAAATGCAAACCAAACCGCTAACACGTTCGATGTAACGTGGTTCGGAGATGATGCTCCTACTCCACGGCTGTCCGTAAGGTGGACGATCCCTCAATCCGTCGGTGGATTAGTCCCCGGAAACTCCGGCTAGCACAATCCTCCTTGTCGGTGGAGAAACCTCGCCACAACTCGATCAAGAACACTTGGATTGCTAGAGCACTAGATGACTACTAATTAGGCTTTAACCAAGTCTAATTTCGTCGCCTTGGCCGGCCATACCAAGCTCTTTCTTATAGAGCTTGGAACAAATCAGAACCTGATTTGCCCGTTACCAGTCGACTGGTCCTTGCACCAGTCGACTGATGCCAGCCAGTGCATCAGTCGACTGGTACATACACCAGTCGACTGCTACAGTACGCTACAGTAACTGCTACAGTGCGCTACAGTAACTGCTACAGTGCCGCTACAGTAAAACCCTAAAACTAGGATTTTACTCCGAGTACAATCTCTCATGCACTCGTACCCTCACGACTCATTTGACTCTTCTTTGCAGCCTTGACCTCTTGCCTTCAAGCCTACTTCCTTTGGCTCTCGTCCCTCGGATGCATCCAAGCCCAATGCCATCCTTCGCGTATGCCTCGAAGTCGCTTCCCTCGGCCCTTGTCCTCGCTGCCTTGTCCACGGTCCCTCGGATGCTCCATCCTTCACCAGACTCGAAGCCGTCAACCTGAGTCACATGTGTCACCTGCAGTCCTACACAACTCAAGTACACATATCAAATAACGAGGGTAATCCTAACTTAAACCCTTTGCCCAAACACCAAAACACATGGTCCCGCGGACCATTGGGATTGCTCTAATAGTAATATCATTTCCCAACTCATCGGGCATATTGAATTATCAAGCTAAACCTCACCTTTTGATAAGTTAAAGAAATAAATATTAAATATATGTGCTTGTTATTATATTAGGATTAAGAGCACACACTCCCATAATAACTAAAGTCTAGTTCTTTTATTAAGTTAGTACAAAAATAACTTACCTAAAATGGTCCTACTCAATATACTTAGAGTGTACCAGTGTAATTTATCAACCAAGATAAACTAATACTTAATTACACTACGACTATTCCGATGGTTTGTTCCTTTTCATCTTAGTCGTGAGCAACTGTTTATAATTTATAAAGAATCGACAACATGATCTTCTATGTGTGACACCACACACTATGTTGTCTACTTTACAAATTAATTGAACAATTACATTTAACAAATAAATGTAGATATTGACCAATGTGATTCTTTTATTTCAACAAATAAATGTTTACAAAAGCTAAACTTTTAATATACACTGTAACAATCTCCCTCTTATTCTAAAAGACTAAGCTGCCATATCTGTTGCCATACATCTGATTCCCATCCCCTCCACATGCCGATCAAAATCTTTCGCTGGAAGGGCCTTAGTGAAAGGATCTGCCAGGTTTTCTGCTGATGCAATCTTGGCGACGACAACTTCTCCTCGCTTGACGATGTCTCGTATCAGGTGGTCTTGAACTCTATATGTTTACTCACCTTATGGGCTCGTGGTTCCTTCGAGTTTACAACTGCACCGCTATTATCACAATAAATTGTGATGATCTTGGGCAAACCAGGAATCACATCTAAGTCCATTAGAAAGTTCCTGATCCATACAACTTCTTTGGCTGCCTCAGAGGCTGCCACATACTCAGCTCCCATGGTTGAGTCTGAGACACATTTCTGCTTAACACTCCTCCATGCAATGGCTCCACCTCCTAGAGTAAATGTTGGTTGCTACTCGGAAAACCTAGAGGTTCCACTGTACAAAAATTTTGTACAAAGGTCTGAACCTTTTCCTAGCTACCATGTGTTCTTTTAAATTAAATTTTGGATCGCCTGCGGAACTTAACACGTTTGATCCAAAACTTAATCTATTTGTTCTTTTAGGTTTTGACTTGGATCTCCTGCGGAACTTAACATGTTCGACCCAAATCACCTTAAGTTATTAATTCCATTAAATATTAATTTCCATAATTGGTTCCCAGTACTGACGTGGCGAGGCACATGGCCTTCTTGGATATGGGAGCAACCACCATATTTCCAATCATTACAATTGAGACTACTAAGTATTTTCTATAGTATGACTACTAGGGGATTGACAAATATTTAAATCCTATGAATCACAAAAATATTTGGTCAAGATCAACTCCTTAAAAATCCCCATGAATTTTGTATGCCACGATAGTGTGGACGTATACAAAATCGAAGAGGAGATTTTATTCATTAATTTTATTATCTCGTCAACTTTACTTTATGATGAATAAAATTAATAGTTGATCTGTCTTTGATCAAATATTTGGTCAAAAACTTTTGAATTTAAAAAAATATTGATTCCTCAAACAATATTATTTAAATTCACCAACACCTCAAACACCGTGAATTTTGCATGCCACGTTAGTGTGGACGTATACAAATTCAACATTTGTAAAAGGAGGGTTTTAACCCATTAATTTTATTATCTTGTCAACCTAACTTTTGACAAATAAAATTAATAGTTGGTATCATTGGTCACACAAATAATAGCAGTGACTCCGATGGGGAGGATACTATTAGATGTGTCTAAGTGTATACCATTACTTGACACTAAGTCCATTAATAAGATTATGCCCCTTCCGTTGGGGAAGATCACACGCTCTTAATTAACTTCCTATAGTCATCCAAAAATGGAAGTCTGTTCTAGTGATCCACAAACAAGCTCATCCGTTATGGAGGAAGACACTCAGAGCCAACGCGCAAGCTTGTTTGCATCACTTACAAACCAGTAATGGAGACCATGGGATTTACTTAAAAATCCCTCTCCCACTTAGTTATTTATAAATGAGGAATTTTAACTATGCTAGCCTACTAAATATGTAAACTAACATGCACACACATCACAATATAAAAGCAATAAATAGAAAATCTAATTTTCAACTATTATAGCTTTTATCTCTAGTTGTCCTCCGTGTGTTGTCATCCCAAGCTGCTGCCATATTTGATCACTACCACCGGGTCTACTATTATAGCTTTTATCTCTAGTTGTCCTCCGTGTGTTGTCATCCCAAGCTGCTGCCATATTTGGCCACTACCACCGGGTCTAGCTGTCGCATCCATCTTGCTCCTAGTTCCGCTGCGCCTCTAGTCTTTAGAAGGTTCCACGCTTTGCAAGATTCAATCCGCGATATAAATATAATTTTACATTTTGATCCTATATTCCTCGAAGGAATGTACATGTAAACTAGATCGAACATAAAATAAAATTTACATCCATCGATCCTATATTCCATAAAAGGAATGTAGATGTAACTAGATCAAAAAATAAAATCCTAATAAAACTAAATACAGCTCCTGCTGTATTTTATAATACAATCATGCACACACAATAAAATGCCCTTGGCATGTCCAAGGGTCCAATCACACACATAATAACTATAAGCCATAATAGTTGGATCCTGCATCCACAAAGTTAGCACATCCTACTATTAACCTGCCTAAATTATGTATGACATATGCATAATTAAACTAATACCAAATACACAGAGGCAAAACCCTAGCTCTGATACCAATTGTTGGTTGCTACTCGGAAAACCTAGAGGTTCCACTGTACAAAAATTTTGTATAAAAGTCTGAACCTTTTCCTAGCTATTATGTGTTCTTTTAAATTAAATTTTGGATTGCCTGCGGAACTTAACACGTTTGATCCAAAACTTAATCTATTTGTTCTTTTAGGTTTTGACTTGGATCTCCTGCAGAACTTAACACGTTCGACCCAAATCACCTTAAGTTATTAATTCCATTAAATATTAATTTCCATAATTGGTTCCCAGTACTGACGTGGCGAGGCACATGACCTTCTTGGATATGGGAGCAACCACCACCGACTAGACAAAACCTTTTATGGAAAGCTAATATTTAATTTCCTAAAATAACTTTAGGTTAATCGAAAAGAACAATCAAATCACAAGGAAAAATAAAACAAAAGAACACATCATCAAAAAACATATTCGAAATACTAGAATCGTAAGTCTCTTGTATTTGGTATTATTTCCATAAATAACTAGCATGATGCGGAAAGGAAAAATTACTAGTTATATCTTCTAGAAAGACCTCTTGATCTTCTACCGTATTCCTCTTTTAACCTCGGACGTTGTGTGGGTAACGTTCTTCTGAGATGAGAAACCACCAATCACCTTCTTCTTCCTTGCAAGTTTCGGCCATCAAAACATCTTCTAGGATGAAGAGGTTCGGCCACCACCACCATGCTCCAAGGGATGCTAGAAACGAGGCTTGCTTTCTCTCCTTCTTCTCCTTCCTTGATCCGGCCACTAACAAAAGCTCCACCAAGAGATAAGTTTCGGCTAACAAGAGGAGAGGAGAGAAATAGGGCTGGCCACACCACCAAGGAAAAGAGGGAGAAAAATAGAATAGAGTCGTTTGCCTTGAAGCCTCCTCTACCCCCTATTTTATAATCCTTGATCCTGGCAAATAAGGAAAATTTAATAAAAATTTCCTTAATTCTTTTTCCATTGAAAAGGAAAAATTATTTAATTAAAATAATTTTCTTTCTCAATTTTATTTGGCCGGCCACATAAAAGCTACAAACAAGGAGAGTTTTTATTAATTAAAACTTCCTAATTTGTCTCCAGAAATTTATAAAATTTCTCCAATAATTTAATCCCTTCATGATTGGTTTATAAAAAGGAAATTTAATAAATTAAAATCTTTCTTTTAAACATGTGGATAAAAAGAAAGTTATCTCTAAAAATCTCTTTTAATCTACAAATAAGGAAAGATATCAAATCTTTTCTCAATCTTTTGTAGAAACTAATAAAAGAGAATTATTAATTTTTAAACTTTCTTTTAAATCATGAACATGGTTAAAAAGGAAAGTTTTCTTAAAATTTAAAATCCTCCTTTAATCAACAAATAAGGAAAGATTTCAAATTTTAAACTCTCTTTTAAACATGTAGATGATTTACAAATAAGGAAAATTTTTACCAAAAATTAAAACCATCCTTTTAAACTACAAATAAGGAAAGAGATTAATCTCTTCTCTTAATCTTTTGTAGAAAACTATAAAAGGAAATTTTTAATTTTTAAACTCTCTTTTAAAATCATGATATCCACATAAGAAATAATTTTAATAAAAATCTTTTTTAATATTCTAGTGGCCGGCCACCTAAGCGTGGGACCCAAGCTTTGGCCTGCCACCTACATGGCTCATCCACTTGGTCTTGGCTGGCCCTAGCTTGGGTTCCAAGCTAGCTTGGCCGACCCCATTGGATGGGTAAGAAGGTGGGTATGCGGTGGGTATAAATCTCTATATACTAGAGGCTACGATAGGGACCGTGAGGAGGAATTGGTTTTGGTCTCCCGATGAAATTAAGCATCCCGTGTTCGCCCCGAACACACAACTTAATTTCATCAATAATAATTCATTCCACTAAAGAACTATTATTGAACTACCGCACCAATCCCAAATTACATTTTGGGCTCCTTCTTATTATGAGTGTGTTAGTCTCCCTGTGTTTAAGATAACAAATGTCCACTAATTAAGTAAGTTACTGACAACTCGCTTAATTAATATCTAGCTCCAAGAGTAGTACCACTCAACTTCATCGTCATGTCAGACTAAGTTCACCTGCAGGGTTTAACATGACAATCCTTATGAGCTCCTCTTGGGTACATTCTCAACCTAGATCACTAGGACACAGTTTCCTTCTATAATCAACAACACACACTATAAATGATATCATTTCCCAACTTATCGGGCTTATTGATTTATCGAACTAAATCTTACCCATTGATAAATTAAAGAAATAAATATCAAATATATGTGCTTGTTATTATATTAGGATTAAGAGCACACACTTCCATAATAACTGAAGTCTTTGTTCCTTTATAAAGTCAGTATAAAAGGAACGACCTCAAATGGTCCTACTCAATACACTCTAAGTGTACTAGTGTAATTATATAGTTAAGATAAACCAATACCTAATTACACTACGACCTTCCAATGGTTTGTTCCTTTCCATCTTGGTCGTGAGCTACTGTTTATAATTTATAAGGAACCGATAACATGATCTTCTGTATGTGACACCACACACCATGTTATCTACAATATAAATTAATTGAGCAACTACATTTATCATAAATGTAGACATTTGACCAATGTGATTCTTATTTCTAGATAAATATTTATACCAAAAGCTAGGCTTTTAGTATACACTCTAACAGTAAACACATAGCCTGACGTAGACTTACTATTGTCCCTATCTGATTGGAAGTCCGAATCCGTGTTACCCACAGGGAGCAAATCGTCTGCTTGGTAGACAGCATATAATCTTTAGTCCTTCTCAGGTACTTCAATATATGCTTTACAGCAGTCCAATGTCTTTGTCCAGGGTTACTCTGATATCTGCTAACCATGCCCACGGTAAAACAGATATCAGGTCTCATACACAGCATTGCATACATAAGGCTTCCTACAGCCGAAGCATAAGGAACTGCCTTCATATCCTCCATCTCCTTTGATGTCTTCGGAGACATCTCTTTAGATAAGGCTGCTCAATGTCTAAAAGGTAAGAAACCTTTCTTGAAGTTCTGCATGCTAAAACGAGTAAGGATTGTATCTATATATAAAGCTTGGGATATGCACAACATTCTTTTCTTGCGATCCCTTATAACTTTGATCCCAAGAATGTGTGCACATTCTCCTAAGTCCTTCATATCAAATTGTTTGGACAACCATACCCTTACGTCCGATAATACCTTGATATTGTTGCTAATTAACAAAATATCATCTACGTATAGTACAAGAAATACCACCACGTTTCCGTTATACTTCTTGTATACATAAGACTCATCCGGACTCTGAATAAATCCATATGACTGGATTACTTCGTTAAACCGGATGTTCCAAGATCTTGAAGCTTGCTTCAGTCCATAAATGGACCGATTAAGCTTGCACACTAGATGCTCTTTGCCCTTTTCAATGAACCCTTCTAGTTGTTTCATATGGATGTTTTCTTCAAGACTTCCATTAAGGAAAGCTGTCTTGACATTCATTTGCCAAATCTCATAATCCATATGAGCGGTAATGGATAAGAGTATCCGGAAAGACTTAAGCATGACTACCGGTGAAAAAGTCTCCTCATAATCGATTCCCTATTTCTGAGTGTACCCTTTCGCAACAAGCATTGGTTTGAAGGTTTCTACCTTCCCGTCTGTTCCTCTTTTCCTTTTGTAGATCCACTTGCATCCAACGGCTTTTATACCATTAGGTGGTTCTACAAGCTCCCAGACCTTATTAGAATACATAGATTCTATTTCAAAATTTATTGCCTTTTGCCAAGATACTGCATCTATTTCTTGGAGTGCTTCGTCATATGTTCGGGGATCAGGTTCATGTTTACCCCGGATCAATTCCGAAGACTCTCCCAAAAACATGAATCTCTTAGGTTGTCTTACAACCCTCCCACTACGACGATGTACTGTCTCTGGTTGTGTATCCTGTGTGACACGTGTTGCAGTTTCTAGTGGTACTTCATCTTGTACTGTTAGTACTAAAGTAGACGTGTCCTCCCTCATTTCTTCTAGAACTATTTCACTCAAGGATTTATGGTTCATTACATATTCTTCTTTTAAAAATCAAGCATTGGTGCTAACAATGATCTTCTGATTTTTAGGATTATAAAACAAACCACCTTTCGTTCCCTTAGGATATCCCACAAACAGATAAACTTCTGTACGTGATTCCAACTTGTCAGTATCTCCCTTCAACAGATGTGCTGGACTACCCCATATCCGGATATGATTCAGACTATGCTTACACTCATTCCATAATTCCATGGGAGTAGAAGGAACTGTTTTAGAAGGTACCATATTCAGAATGTACACTGTTGTTTCTAAAGCATATCCACAAAATGAATTTGGTAATTCTGAATAACTCATCATCGATCTAACCATTTCTATAAGAGTCCTATTCCTTTGTTCTGGCAAACCATTCTGTTGGGGTGTTCCAGGTGCAGACAATTGGGATTGAATCCCGACTTCTGATAAGTAATTCCTAAACTCTCTAAAGAGGTATTCGCCACCATGGTCAGACCGTAGTGTCTTGATACTTTTACTAAGAGGTTTCTCCACATTAAGCCTATATTCTTTGAACTTGTCAAAGCATTCAGACTTGCGGCGCATCAGGTAAATGTATTCATATCTTGAATAATCTTCTATAAAGGAGATGAAGTATTCATAAACACCTCTTGCCTGGTAAGACATAGGACCACACAAATCAGAATGAACCAGTTCTAACACATCTTTGGCTCTATACCCCTTGGCCTTAAAAGGTCTCTTGGTCATTTTACCTTCCAAACAGGATTCACATGTTGGAAAGTTTTCCAACTCTAATGAACCCAAGAGTCCATCGGCTACAAGCCTTTGAATCCTACTTAAGTTAATATGACCAAGCCTTAGATGCCAAAGATACGTTTGGTTCATTTCCAAAGGTTCTTTTCTCTTATTAGAGTTAAAAGATGTGTTATTAATTTCCATATTTTACTTTGTGGGAGAAATTAGATTTAAAGTATATAAATTACCAACCAATGCACCAGAACAGATAGTCACCTTATTTCTCTTTATAACCACATTGTTACTAAAGGAAACATAATATTCATCCAAATACAGTTTAGAAACTGAAATTAAATTTTTTCTAAAACTGGGTACATAAAGACAATTTTTTAAAATCAAATTTCTATTCCTATCAAAAGATAAGTAGACGTCTCCCACTGCAACAACCGCCACCTTAATAGCATTGCCCATGTAGACGGTTATCTCTCCTTTAAATAGTCATCGGGTTTCCTGGAACCCCTACAAAGAATTGCAGACATGATCAATGGCTCCCGTATCTACACACCAGGTGCTGGAAGATAACACCGCTAAACATGTTTCAACTACTAGAGTATGAGATATATCTTTATTGTTCTGATTCCTACGAGGACAGTCCGCCTTCCAATGTCTTGACTGCTTGCAGACGAAGCACTTGCCCTTCGGCTTCTTCATTCCAGCTTTCTGTCATGTACCTGAGGTTTATTCACCTTCTTTATTGAAAAGACCTATTCCTTCTTCTTCTTGCCTTTCGACTTAGAAGTAGAACATTTTTCAGCATAGTGAATATGAGAACTGTGACGAAATATTCCTTCTGCTACCTGTAGTTCTGTTAGAAGTTCTGCCAACATATACTCTCTTTTGTTCATGTTATAGTTCAGGCAGAACTGCTCAAAACTTCTGGGTAGTATTTGGAGAATTATATCGACCTGGGTTTCCCCATCGATTTCTCCTCCAAGGACTTGTATTTCGTTCAGATAAGCCATCATTTTGAAGATATGATCCCTTACGAGTGTCCCCTCAGACATGGTAGTTGTCATTAGCTTTCTCATTGCCTCTTGCCTAGTAGTCGGACTCTGGTGCCCAAAAAGTTCTTTGAGATTGTTCATTATATCATAAGCTATTGGTAAATCTTGATGCTGATGTTGTAATACATTTGACATTGAAGCCAAAATGTAACACCGCGCAATCTCATCTACTTTTACCCATTTCCTATGATACTCAATCTCCTCTGGGGTAGTCACCGTTAGATGCATCAGGGCAAGCCTCAGTTAGTACAAAGTTATAGCTATCGGCAGTAAGAACAATGTCCAGGTTCCTTTTCCAATCTATATAGTTGGGACCAGTAAGTTTGTTCTCTTTCAGTATAATGGCCAGTGGGTTGAAAGTCATCCTAAGAATCACAAAATAAACTTTGGTCAAGACTCTAAATTTAGAATAATATTGATTCCTTAAACAATACTATTTTAAATTAACCAACACCTCAAATCACCGTGAATATTGCATGCCACGTTAGTATGGACGTATACAAATTCAACAGTTGTAAGAGGAGGGTGTAACCCATTAATTTTATTATCTTGTCATCCTAACTTTATGATAAATAAAATTAATAGTTGGTTTTTTTTTGGTCACACAAATAATAGCAGTAACTCCGTTGGGGAGGATACTATTGAATGCGTCTAAGTGTATACCATTACTTGATACTTAGTCCATTAAAAAGGATTGTGCCCCTTCAGTTGGAGAAGATCACACACTCCTAAATAATTTCCTATAACCATCCATAAAGGAAGTTTGATCTAGTGATCCGCAACAAACCCATCCGTTGTGGAGGGAGGCACTCAAAGCTAACACGCAAGCTTGTTGCATCACTTACAAACCAGTAATGGAAACCATGAGATTTATTTAAAATCCCTCTCCCACTTAGTTATTTAAAATGAGGATTTTAACCTATGCTAGCATACATCACATGCATATAAACATCACAGTAAATAAAAGTAATAAATTTGGAAATTAATTTTCCAACTATTATGGTCTTTTCCATCACTGTCTTCAGTATGCTCCAACCCTAGCTGCTGCCATATTTAGCCACTACCATCGGGACTAGTCGTCGCATCCATCTTGCTTCTTATTTCGCTGCGCCTCTGGTCATCCAATAACACCAATCCTCGCAAAGATACGATCCACGATAAATATAGAATTTTACATATATCAATCCTATATTCCATAAATGAATGTACATATATTCTAGATCGAACAAAAAATAAAATTCTAAAAATAATACAGCTCCTGCTGCATTTGATACATACAATCATGCACACAAAATAATGCCCTTGACATGTCCAAGGGTCCAATCACACACAATATCTAAATGCCATAATAGTTGGAGCCTGCAACCACAAAGTTAGCACATCCTACTATTATCCTACCTAAATTATGTATGACATGTGCATAATTAATTTGAAAACCAAAACATACAGAGGCAAACCCTAGCTCTGATACTAATTGTTGGTTAGTCCTAGGAAAAACGTATCGGTTCCACTGTACAAAAATTTTATACAAGTGTCGAACCTTTCCTTAAATAACCTATTATGTTCTTTAGAAGTTAAATTAGGAATCGCAGATGGAACTTAACATCATTGATTCCAAATTTAACATATCTGTTCTTAATGGTTTAGATTTGAATCGCAAGCAGAACTTAACACTATTGATTCAAATCCACCTATGTTATTAATTTCATTAAATATTAATTTCTAAAATTGGCTTCCAAGACTGCATGGCGAGGCACATGGCCTTCTTGGATATGGGAGCAACCACCACCGCCTAGACAAAGCCTTTTAAGAAAAGCTAATATTTAATTTCCTTAAATAACTCTAGGTTAACCAAAAAGAACAATCGAATCACAAATTCGAAAAAGAAGAAAACACAAACTCAAAAAACTATTTCGAAAAACTAGATCTAATGCCTCTCGTGTTTGAAATTCTTACAAAAAGAAATAACTAGCATGATGCGGAAAATAATTGCTAATTATACCTTCTCTTTGTATGCTAATGACCTCGAGATCTTCTGCCATATTCCTCGCCTCGCCTTGGACGTCATGTGGGCGACGATCCTCCAAGATGAACACCACCCAAAAGCTTTCTTCCTCTTCCTCTAAAATCCGGCCACCACCACCACCAAGGAGAAGAGAGCAAGGGAAAGGGAGAAGAGAGAGGGCTGGCCACCAATATATCCTCCAAGGAAAGGTCACGGCTGTGTGAATCCACATGGCCGTGTGACCTCGACATAGAAGAAAAAGGCCACGACCATGTGAGTGACATACGGTCGTGTGACTCAACCCAAGAAGAAGCCGTGTGGATTCCACACGGCCGTGTGACGAAGAACATGAGCCATGCCATGCCAAAGCCTGGCTATGCTGAATTCAGGGCAGATTGCATACCATTCATAATTTGGCCATAACGTTGCGCTTCATTGGAGTTTTGGGATGTTTTTTATATCGAAACGTAGCTAACTTCAAGATCTACAACTTTTATTCAGATCCAACAGAGTGAAAGCATTGTCTACCCATGCTAAATGGCACGACTGTGCCTCCCAACCGTGGGTTCAACTGGACCTTTGCCCAGACTGCAGACCAAACTTCAAACCACCATAATTTTCTGTTTGGTTGGAGCCATGGCTTGATCCAAGTATCGGATTGAAGATAATTTAAAGAGCTACAACTTCAGTTCGGGGTAAATCACAAGAAAACCTGGTTTAATGGGTGAAAACATGGTTTACTGGACCCTGTAATCCTGATTTTCCTGGACAGCTTGGAGGAGGTATAAAAGGGTCAAGAACCCTATTCTTCGCATCTTTGGTTTGAGATTTCGCCCCCTCTCCTTGGGAAAGGGTTGTCCCTGTTGGTTGCTACTCGGAAAACCTAGAGGTTCCACTGTACAAAAATTTTGTACAAAGGTCTGAACCTTTTCCTAGCTTCCATGTGTTCTTTTAAATTAAATTTTGGATCGCCTGCGGAACTTAACACGTTTGATCCAAAACTTAATGTATTTGTTCTTTTAGGTTTTGACTTGGATCTCCTGCGGAACTTAACACGTTCGACCCAAATCACCTTAAGTTATTAATTCCATTAAATATTAATTTCCATAATCGGTTCCCAGTACTGACGTGGCGAGGCACACGACCTTCTTTGATATGGGAGCAACCACCACCGACTAGACAAAACCTTTTATAGAAAGCTAATATTTAATTTCCTAAAATAACTTTAGGTTAACCGAAAAGAACAATCAAATCACAAGGAAAAGAAAAAACAAAAGAACACAACATCGAAAAACATATTTGAAATTCTAGAATCGTAAGCCTCTTGTATTTGGTATTATTTCCATAAATAACTAGCATGATGCGGAAAGAAAAATTACTAGTTATACCTTCTAGAAAGACCTCTTGATCTTCTACCGTATTCCTCTTCTAACCTCGGACGTTGTGTGGGCAACGATCTTCCGAGATGAGAAACCACCAAGCACCTTCTTCTCCTCCTAGCTAGGTTCGGCCAACACAAAGAAGCTTCACCAAGGACGAAGAACAAAACACCAACCAAGCTCCAAGGGATTCAAGTTTTCTCTCCTTCTTCTTCTTCTTCTCCGAGTAGTATCCGGCCACCACTAGAGCTCCAAGCCAATAGAGAAGGTTCGGCCACCACCAAGAGGAAGAGAAGAAGAGGATGGCCGGCCATAATAACTTTCTTCAAGCATGAAGAATTTCGGCCACCACCAATGCTCCAAGAGATGCTAGAGACGAGACTTGCTTTCTCTCCTTCTTCTCCTTCCTTGATCCGGCCACAAACAAAAGCTCCACCAAGAAGATAGGTTTCGGCCAACAAGAGGAGAGGAGAGAAAGGGAAGGGTCGTCCACCACACCAAGGAAAAGAGGGAGAAAAATAATAAAGGTTGTTCACCATGAAGGCACCCCTACCCCTTCTTTTATATTCCTTGGCTTTGCCAAATAAGGAAATTTATTTATAATAAAATTTCCTTAACTTTCCTTGACAACAATTAATTAAGAAAAAATTAAATAAATTTTTCTAATTAATTGTATGTGGCCGGCCACCTCATGTAGAGCAAATAGGATAATTTTAATCAACAATTAAAACTTCCTTTTTTGTCTTTGGAAATTTTAAAAAAATAAAATTTCCTTTTAAAATCCCTTCATTGTTGATAAAAAGAAATTTCTATAATTTTAATTTTCAACATGTGAATAATTTTTCAGAGAGAAAAAATAAAATATCTTTCCAATCTACAAATAAGGAAAGAGATCTAATCTCTTTCTTTTAATCTTTTTGTAGATCTCTTTAAAGAGAGATATTTTAATTTTAATTCTCTGTAATAAATTATATCTTCCACATAATAAAAATTAAAATTAAAATTCTTTTTAATTTAATGGGGGCCGGCCACCTAAGCTTGGGTTCAAGCTAGGGCCGGCCACTGGGCTGGCCGGCCCTAGCTTGAACCACAAGCTAGCTGGCCCCTTTCTCATGGGTATGAAGGTGGGTATAGGTGGGTATAGTACTATAAATAAGAGGCTACGATAGGGACTGAGAGGAAGAATTAGTTTTGGTCTCCGATAAAATTAAGCATCCCGTGTTCGCACACAACTTAATTTTATCAATAATAATTCATTCCACTAGAGAACTATTATTGAACTACCGCACCAATCCCAAATTACATTTTTGGGCTCCTTCTTATTATGAGTGTGTTAGTCTCCCTGTGTTTAAGATATCGAATGTCCACTAATTAAGTGAGTTACTGACAACTCATTTAATTAATATCTTAGTCCAAGAGTAGTACCACTCAACCTTATTATCATGTCGGACTAAGTCCACCTGTAGGGTTTAACATGACAATCCTTATGAGCTCCTCTTGAGGACATTATCAACCTAGTATCTCTAGGACACAGTTTCCTTTTATAATCAATAACACACACTATAAGTGATACTATTTTCCCAACTTATCGGGCTTATTGATTTATCGAACTAAATCTCACCCATTGATAAATTAAAGAAATAAATTTCAAATATATGTGCTTGTTATTATATTAGGATTAAGAGCACACACTTTCATAATAACCGAGGTCTTTGTTTCTTTATAAAGTCAGTATAAAAGAAACGACCTCAAATGGTCCTACTCAATACACTCTGAGTGTACTAGTGTAATTATACAGTCAAGATAAACTGATACCTAATTACACTACGACCTTCCAATGGTTTGTTCCTTTCCATTATGGTCGTGAGCTACTGTTTATAATTTATAAGATACTGATAACATGATCCTCTGTGTGTGACACCACACACTATGTTATCTACAATATAAATTAATTGAACAACTACATTTATCATAAATGTAGACATTTGACCAATGTGATTCTTATTTCTAGATAAATGTTTATACCAAAAGCTAGGCTTTTAGTATACACTTTAACAATCTCCCACTTATACTAAAAGACTAAGCTGCTATATCTGCTGCCATACATCTGATTCCTAACCCTTCTACATGTCCATCAAAAGCTCTTGCCTTAAGGACCTCGGTGGAAGGATCTATAGGTCATCACCTGATGCGATCTAGGCAGCAACAACTTCTCCTCGTTTATACGATTTCTCGTATTGGGTGGTACTTGCGCTCTATTGTGTTTACTTGCCTTTATAGACTTATGGTTTCTTCGAGTTTGCTACTGCACCAATATTATTACAATAAATTGTAATAATCTTTGGACAAACCAGAAATCATATCTAAGTCTATCTTGAGATTATTGAGTCATTCAGCTTTTATAGCTACCTCAGAGGCTTGCCATATACTAAGCTTCTATGGTGGAGTCCAGAAAAACACCTATGCTTATCACTCTTCCATAGTTATGACTTTACCTCCTAAAGTAAACACAAAACCCCGAGGTTGACTTATTATTGTCCCTATCCGATTGGAAGTCAAAATCCATGCAACCCACAAGGACCAAATTAACTGCCTTGTAAGCTAGCATATAATCTCTAGTGCCACTAAGGTACTTCAATATATGCTTTACTGCAGTCCACTGTCCTTGTCCAGAGTTATTTTGATATCTGCCAACTATGCCCTTGGCAAAACAGATTTCTTATCTCGTGCATAGCATTCATAAGGCTTCCGACAGCCGAAGCATAAAGAACTGCCTTTATTTCCTTTATCTCCTTTGATGTCTACAGAGACATATCTTTAGATAAAGTTACTCCATCCTGAAAAGGTAAGAAATGTAACACCCCAAATTTCATGATTTAGAGTTCTAAAAGACCTTATTAAAATCTAGAAATGTTTTAGAAAAATTCTAGAGATTTTTAGAAATTTTTAGAGTATTTTTATCGAATTTTTGGAGTTCGTTTGGTATTTTTACCAAGAGGAAGAAGTTTTAAAAAAATAATAAAAAAATAAATATGTTAAAGCTGGGTTTTGAACCCAAGACCTCGGACCCGAACCAGGTTCTAATCGGACGCAGCCAACCAGCTGAGCTACACGATTTTTGTTAACCTTATATGGAGCGAAATATATATAAGCAGTATTTAGGAATGTTTAAATAAATTGAAAATAAAAGTGCGCGGATGAGGAATCGAAGCTGCGACCTAGGATTTGGTTAAAACTGGGTTAACCAAGTGTGCTAGCAGTCATTTGTTATTATAGAAGGAGAAAAATTCTATTTAAGCAGTAGTTAGGAAACAGATAATAATAGGAAATAAAATGGTTGCAGATGGAATTCGAACCCGCGAGTCGCGCCCGAAGCAGAATGCAGCCAACCAACTGGGCCAGCGGGCTTTATTAATAAGAAGGGAAGCGAAAAATATATAAGCAATAGTAGTTAATAGAAATATTGGAGTTATAAAGTGAGAACTTAGGGCTTGATTACTCGGGACCAAAAAACCCTACCTCTTCTTTCTCTCCCGACGCCGTTCTCTGCTCGAACGAAAACACAAAAGAGGGCTTAGGGCTTCACTCCGGCGGCTGGCCAAGGCAAGGTTCTATGGATTCTTCACACCGCCGAGCTCCTCTTGACGAGGAGAAATCTGGAGCACGAGGAGGAGCCGCGATTTCGAGTCTTCCGATTAGAGCTCCGAGACTTAGAAGTCCTCCTTGCGTTTGGTTGTAAGTCCAAGAACGCTAGGTGAGTTGCTACTCACCTACAGTAGGAGTAGTTCCCTTCGATTGGTTTTCGATTGGTTTGATTTCTTGCCACGATTGTGGATTTCCTGCGTAGCACAGCGTGTTGGTTCAATGTGTTTGTCTGATAGAATGTGGACTTAGTTTTATTTGCTCCTTTATGTTCTGTTGTAGTATGTGTAAAGAGGCTTTGCTTGTTCTATGAAACCCTTGGATCTGTTAGTTTGCTAGTGGGCAAGAACAGCCCTTGCTGTTGGTTCCGGATTGTACATGCAGTTTTATTTGCATTTCGTAACCATGAACAACTTAATTAGAGCTTAGAACAGCCCCTCTTAGAGCTTGTTACAGTCAGGATTCTAGTATGCTTTGATTCCATGCTTGGATTTTTCTGTACAGCAAGTGTTTCAGTGTTTCCTATTTCAGATTTAGTGTGCAGTTTTAGAACCATTTAGTTACTGCCGTGAGTTTGATAAAGAAGAGGAGAAGAGATTTTTAATTAGATTTTAAGCTTCAGCAGATTTTAGCTTTGTTTGTGCCATGCATTGAAAAGAACAGCCTTTGGAACCTGCTGTAACAGATTATGGTTGCTAGGGATTTAGTCCTTCCTTGCCTTTGGAACCTGCTATTAGTTTAAGAACAGTTAGTTAAATAGATTTATTTTTTTAAGCATGATCGGCTTGTAAATGAACAACAATGAACAGATTTAATTAGGGAAGTTTCAGTTGGATCCTTAGTAGCTAATCCATACACGAAGTTTTGGTTTCCTGTTGAACCTTTTAGTAGGAACGACTGATGTGGTTACCATACTGTTAAACCAGTTGTCATGGATTTGTTTAGCATTGCAGTTTTGATGGTTTAGCATTGGAAGATCCAATTAGATCCCTAGTAGCTTAACTAGATTTGCAGATTTTTGGTGGAACTTGTAATGCAGATTTTAGCAAGTTATAATGCAGAATTTAATTAAGTTAGTATGCAGAATTGTGTTAGCTTAATATGCAGAATTTTATTAGCTTAGTATGCAGATTTTGGATAAGCTTAATATGCAGATTTTTGTTAAGCTTTGCATGCAGATTTATGTTAAGCTTTGTATACAGATTTTCAGTACGTAGGGTGTGTTCTAGTGCACACCAAGTGTTCGATAGAATGCTTAGCTCAGTAGGATGCTACAGTAAGCATCTAAATAGCACAGTGAATGCAGAAGAAGCATTTAATTCAGCTTATATAGTCTTGCTACAGCTTTTATGGACTAGATGTCCAATGGGTGGGCTCCCACAGTCGCCTCTAGGTTCAGATAACCTAGTTCTAGGTTCAGATAACCTAGTTAAAGCAAGGTAAGAAAATTAATTATGAAATCAGTATTTTATTTTCAGCAGTGGCACTGTACTGGATTAGATATCCATTGGGTTGGGCTCCCACAGTCGTCCCTAGGTTTAGATAACCTAGTAAACCCTACTAGACTCGGAACTTGCAATCCCGGGGTTAGTTAGGGAAGTACAGTTGCCGGGCCCATCAGCAGCATGATTATTATTTTAATCTATTATGTAAATAGTTTTCAAAACTTCACAAATTAGTTATGTGAATACAAGTTAGACTCAGTTTAGCATTAATTAGTTTAGCTTAGGTATCAATTCAGTTTCTCGTTGATACACATGATAGTTCTATGATTAGCTTTACATGTTAGCTTTTTAGTTAGTTTCTTTGCTATTTATGAGCATGATTATCTTTACATGTTAGCTTTTCAGTTAGTTTCTTCGCTATTTATGAGCATGATTAGTTGTACATGTTTAGTATTTCAGTTAGTATGATTCCTTTATTGGTTTATGAGCATGATTAGCTATACATGTTTAGTATTTCAGTTAGCATGATTCCTTTGCTATTTATGAGCATGAGTAGCTATACATGTTAGCTTTTCAGTTAGTTGATTTCTTTGCTATTTATGAGCATGAGTAGCTTTATATGTTAGCATTCAGTTTTAGCATGTTTTTATTTATATACATGCATATCGAGTTTTTGTGAGTAGGATAACGCTCACTAAGCTTTTAGCTTATAGATACTATTTGCCTCCTACTGCAGATAAAGGAAAAGCTAAAGTATAAGGAAGAAGGCGACAAGGAGATGCTGTGACGGTGTGTGATGTGTGGACTATGGAGATCCTTGAGACTTAGCTAAAGAACTCACTTAGTTTAAGAATTTGTTTAGTTTAATTTCTTATTAAGTTGATAAGAAAATTTTGTAGTAAGAAGTTATGTTTCCGCTTTTCATTACTTACATGATTTGATTTATTAAACTGCGTGGTTGTGAAAATATATGTTCCAGCCGCCTGTGGCTGAGTATACTCTGTATGTATTTACGGATATGGTCACCGGTATAGGGGAGACTCTGCCGAAATTTTTCGGTAGGGTTTCCATGTGATTTTTTTTATCATACCGGTTAAGTAGAGTTAGTAGTCAAGTAACGGTCATCCTTAGAGTGTAGTAGTAGTAAGAAGGGTGGTCGTTACAAGAAACCTTTCTTGGAGTTTTGCATGCTTTAAAACGAGCAAGGATTTTTCCGATGTATGAAGCTTGGGATAAGTAAAATATTCTTTTCTTGCAATCCCTTATTACTTTGATCTCAAGAATATATTCATTCTCCCAAGTCCTTTATATCGAATTGTTTGGACAACCATACCCTTACTTCTGACAACATTTTGATATTGTTTCCAACTACCAAAAATGTTATCTACGTATATTACAAGAAATACCACCACGCTTCCATCACACCTTTTGTATACACAAGACTTACCCGGTTACTAAATAAATCCATAGGTCTGAATTACTTTGATAAACCAGATGTTCCAAGACCTTGAAGCTTTGCCTCAGTCCATAGACTGATTGAGCTTTACACAAGATGCTCTTAGCCCTTTGCAATGAACCCTTCTGGTTGCTTTATATGGATGCTTTCTTCAAGACTTCCATTAAGGAATGCTGTCTTGACATCCACTTGCCAAATAGATAAAAGAATCTGGATAGACTTAAGCATGGCTACCAGTGAAAAAAGTTTCCTTTTTCATCAAGCCTTGCTTTGAAGGTTTCTACCTCCCTGTCTATCCCTCTTTTCCTATTATAGACCTTTTACACCCAAAGGCTTTTACACCACTTGGTGGTTCTACAAGCTTCCAGATTTTATTAGAATACATATATTCTAATTCTATTATTCATTACTCTTTGCCAAGATGCTGCATATTTATCTTAGAGTACTTCGTCATATGTCCGGAGATCAGGTTCATGTCCTTCAGGGATCGAGTTCAAAAACTCTCCTAAAACATGAATCTTTTAAGGTTGCTTAACAACCCTCCCACTACGACAAGACATTTTCTGCAATTGTGTATCATTTGTGATACGTGTTGCAGTTTTCTTGTGGTATCTCATCTTGTACAGTTGGTACTAGATTAGACATGTCTTTTATTATTTCCTTAAGAACAAATTTACTTATGAGCACGTGGTTCATTATATAGTCCTTTTAAAATCAGTCATTGATGCTAACAATGACCTTCTGATTTTTAAGACTATAAACCCACTTTTGTTTATCTAGGATAACTTACAAACAAGTGAACTCCTATCCAACTTATTATTATCTCTCTTTAACATATGTGCTGGATTACCCGAATCCGAATATGCTTCAAAATAGGCTTACGCCTATTCAGCAATTCTATATGAGTAGAGAGTTATAACTTGGAAGGTACTATGTTCACTTTCGTTTTCAGAGTTTTATCCTTAAAACAAATTTGGTAATTTTCTGAATAACTCATCATCTATCTAATTATTCCATAAGAGTCCTTTACCTTCTTTCTACTACACCATTCTGTTGGGGTGTACCAGATGCAGTTAGTTGGGATTGAAATCCAACTACTGATAAGTGACTCCTAAAATCTCTCAAGAGGTACTTGCCACTACGATCTTCCATAGTGACTTTTTACTTTAACATTTCTCCGCATCAACCTTGTACTCTTTGAACTAATCAAAGTACTTAGTCTTGCGGTACATTAAGTAAATTTATTTGTATCTTGAATAGTTGTCTATAAAATAGACAAAATATTCAATACTACCTCTTGTCTGGATAGTCATAGGATCACACAAATCAGAATGAACCGTTTTCGACATATCTTTGACTCCATACCCCTCGGACTTAAAAGCTTCTTGGTTATTTTCCTTCCAAGTAAGACTCGCAGGTTGGAAAGATTTCCACTACTAATGAACCCAAAAGTTCATCAGCTACCAATGAATCCTACTCAAGTTAATATAACCTAGCCTTAGATGCCAAAGATATAATTGGTTCATTTCTGAAGGTTGCTTTCTCTTAAAGTTAGAAGATGTGTTACTAATTTCCATTTGTTGCATCGTGGGAGTTATTGGATTTATAAATTGCCAACCAACGTACAGATAACTTCCCTCTTTTTCTTAATAACAACTTTGTTATTAAAAGAGGCAGAATATCAAGTTTTTTGAATAGTTTAGAAACTGAAATCTAGTTCTTTCTAAACTTGGTACGTAAAGACAATTACTCAAAATCCATGTTTTATTCTTATCAAAGATAAACATCTCCCACTGCAACAGCTACCACTTTTACAGTAGTGCCCATGTGTACGGTGATTTACCTTTCATTTAGTTGTCGGGTTTCCTGGAACCCTGCAATGAATTGCAGACATGATTAATGACATCTTATATCTACACTCCAGGTTCTGGTAGATAACACCACTAGACATATTTCAACTAATGAATTAAATACACCTAAATTGTTCTTAGTTCTAAGAAGACAGTCAACCTTAATGTCCAAGTCCTATTTCCAATCATTACAATTGGGACTACTAAGTCTTTTCTATAGTATGACTACTAGGGGATCGACAAACATCCTAAGAATCACAAAAATATTTGGTCAAGATCAACTCCTTAAAATCTCCATAAATTTTACGTATACAAAATTGAAGAGGAGATTTTATTCATTAATTTTATTATCTCATCAACTTTACTTTATGACGAATAAAATTAATAGTTGATCTGTCTTTGATCAAATATTTGGTCAAAACTCTTTGAATTTAAAATAACATTGATTCCTCAAACAATATTATTTAAATTCACCAACACCTCAAACACCGTGAATTTTGCATGCCACGTTAGTGTGGACGTATACAAATTCATCATTTGTAAGAGGAGGATTTTACCCATTGACTATCTTGTCAATATAACCTTTTGACAAATAAAATTACCTCAAACACCATGAATCTTGTATGCCACGTTAGTGTGGACGTATACAAATTCAAACATTTGTTAGAGGGGTTTATTAATTTTATTATATTGCCAATCTAGTTTTATGACAAATCAATAGTTGGTTTCCCTTTGGTCACACAAGTGATAATAGTGACTCCGTTGGGGAGGATACTATTAAATGTGTCTAAGTGTATACCATTACTTGACACTAAGTCCATTAATAAGATTATGCCCCTTCCGTTGGGGAAGATCACATGCTCTTAATTAACTTTCTATAATCATCCAAAAATGGAAGTCTGTTCTAGTGATCCACAAACAAGCTCATCCGTTATGGAGGAAAGCACTCAGAGCCAACGCGCAAGCTTGTTTGCATCACTTACAAACCAGTAATGGAGACCATGTGATTTACTTAAAAATCTCTCTCCCACTTAGTTATTTATAAATGAGGAATTTTAACTATGCTAGCCTACTAAATATGTAAACCAACATGCACACACAGCACAATATAAAAGCAATAAATAGAAAATCTAATTTTCAACTAATATGGCATTTATCTCTAGTTGTCCTCCGTGTGTTGTCATCCCAAGCTGCTGCTGTAATACCCACTAAGCTTGTAAGATAAATATATGAATGTGGGATTTAACCTTAGAAAATAATAGAAAATGAGTTGAACCAAAAAGGAAATAAAAAGAAATAAAAATAGGGAGAGGTCAAGGATTGAACCTTGAACCTCTTATATTATATTTCATAGAATTAATGGGTAATAACCAGTTGGGATAGGAATAATATGTTGATAGCAAAGGAGGGAAACTTATGATAAAGATGAGAGTAAAAGCTAGCCAAAAGGAAACAAGAAAAGAGCAAGAGAAAGGCAACTTGCCTTCCTCCCTTCCTCTCCCTCTTCCTCTTTGATTTTGCTGAAATGTTTAAAGAGGAATTAAGGGGATTCATTCCCCCTTATTTCACCATGAATGATGAGGATAAATAAATAAATAAAAATAAAAATAAAATAGAAAAAAAAAGGCTAAGGGAGAAGGAAAGCAAAAACTAAGTTTGCTACCTCTTCCCCCTTAACATAAAAGAGAATATGTAAAGGGAAAAATTCTATTTTCTCTCATTTTTCTCATTCTCTCCTCTCCCTCACCGAAACCTCAGTTCCTCTCTCCTCCATTTTCGGCCCCAAGCCAAGGTTTTCTCCTAAGAAAACCTAAGATACAAGGAGGACTTAGCAAGGGAATCAAGGGAAAGGAACTAGAAGAAGAGGCTACTTCTTCTTCACCATACCTTAGATCCACAAGCGAAAAGGATGTAAGCTTTCCCCTCACCTGTGGTACAAGGCTTTTATGTGCTTTTTGGATTTTAAGAAGATTTTAAAACCTAGAAACAAGTTTGAGAAAATTCGGCCAAGAAGAGCTTTCAAAATCTAATGGTGTTTAAACTAGTCTTCACTACATGATGGATTTTTCTATACTATGTAAAGGGGTTCTTCTTCATACTTTTATACCTATATGATGCTTGATCAGAGGAGTACTGAACCCTAGAATTTCGGCCAAAAATATTCTTAAGAGGCTAGGGAAAATCTATTGTTTTACCCAACTAGTACAAGGTTCTCCCTATGAAATATTAAGGATCATGTATTAGTTTTCCTTCCTTAGAAGATATTTGAAACTAAGAGAAAACCCACTCATATGATTCGGTCAAGAAAGGGTTTAGGGTTAGGAAGACCTTGAAAATTAAATAACCATGCTCATGTGATAGAATACAAAGATCTTAAAGGATTTGTATGCTTGAATATTGCTAGTATTTCATGAACTCCTTCTTAGGGTTTTTCGGCCATGATGAGAGGGATGGATTAGAAAAGCTTAAACAAAATTTTAATATGCTCAAGACCTCTGTGCTATTTAGATATGAAAGTTGGTTAATGCCCTCATGCTTAATTAGGGTGTAGAAAAATTAGTTGCATGACATATAACATGTATGACCACAAGGGGTCCTAGCTTATTCATGAACCAATTTGTATACATGTTTCTTAGTAACTTTTGCCATGAAACTTACTTAGGTTTTCCATGCTTTAGGCCACTTAAAAACCTAGCTAAGGAATGGTAGGTTTTGGCCACGAGAAAAAAATAAGAGAAAATGAGGAAAAGAAACCTAGAAAGCCTAAGACACAATTCATATGTATACTCATTATGCTTGTCCTTATACATGCTATGAAACTTGTATAAATTCTCATGCTTTTAGGCTATTTGAAGCAAGTTCATATTCTGTGAGTTTCGGCCAAGTAGGGTTTAAAAGACCTAGAGGCCTTAGAAATGAAACCAAATGTGTTAAAAGTACTTATTATGAAAATAGGATAATGTGTTGATTGTTTTACATGCTTGTATAATTTTTCCATGACCTAAATGAACCCTTGAATGCTTCGGTCATGAAGGAATAGATGCCCTAGAAACCCTAGGACTTAAATTAAATATGCTCATGTCACTCTACACGAAATATGATAAGTAGAAAGCCAAGGTTCAATTGCTATATGTTGTTTTATGACCTAAAATGATGCTAGGGTATGTTTCGGCCATAACTATTGTATGATGCCTTGTATGAATTTATACATAATGTTAGTCCATGTTCACATGCTTGTATGCTTGTTTGAAGCCCTAATGAGAACTTGTTAAATTTCGGCCATGACATATGTTAAGGGCTTGAAGAACTTAGGAACTAATTCAAATGTGTCAAATGTGTTTACCTTGTTCCTTGGTAAAAATGTTATAAATATGATTTAAAGTTGTCCATTCTTTTATGTCATATGGAACCTTGTTTTACACCTTAAGGTTTCAGCCATATGAAATTAGGGACTTGAGGAACATAGAAACTAAGTTAATCATGTTTATAATGCTTCCTATGAAAATGTTATGATGATAATTTAGGTGCCACATGCTTGGATGTTGTGTTTAACCTAAATTGAGCCCTAAAGGGTTTCGGCCACAAGGGTTTAGGAAGCTTGAAACCAAGATAAATATGATATCATGTTTCCTATGATAGGATAATCACAAGATACACCCTTATGCTTAATATGTATGCTTGTGATTTATGACTTATGATATGATATGCATGCTTTTATGATATGATGTGCTTTGTGCTAAAAATATGCATGCTTATGTTATGATATGTGGTTAAATTATGCATGCTTTAATGCTATGTTGAGTGCTTAAAATATGCATGCTTTTATGATAAGCTATGTGGATAAAATATGCATGCTTGATGATATGCTTTATGCTTAAGATATGCATGTTTTTATGATCTATGCCTAAGTGATGCATATTGTTATGACATGATGTATGCCTAAGAGATGCATACCTTTATGATATGATGTATGCCTAAGTGATGCATGCCTTTATGACATGATATATGCCTAAGTGATGCATACCTTTATGATATAATGTATGCCTAAGTGATGCATACCTTTATGACATGATGTATGCCTAAGTGATGTATACCTTTATGATATGATGTATGCCTAAGTGATGCATACTTTTATGACATGATGTATGCCTAAGTGATGCATACTTTTATGACGTGTGCCTAAGTGATGCATGCTTTTATGATACATGATATGTTTGACATGTACTTTACTTTATGTGTGAGTGGCTTGTACCAAGGGTGGGCTTCATAAGCGCCCCGGGGACTAAGGACCTCGTTAGGGATGGGCTCCTAAGTGCCCCTAGGACTAAGGGCCTAGTATGTTTGCCTCGTAGGGTTCAAGACTTGCTACCTTGGACCTACAAGGTTGCGCGCAATATGTAAGTGGTACATAGCCGGGATCCCCCTTATGTTGAGATTATTTTCAAGTATATATGTAAAAGAAAATGGTTTTAAAGATCATGAGACATACACATGTTTTTCGGATACATGTTTTCCAAAATCATATTGCATACACCTTATGATTATGCTATGTTTCATGTTATGCTCTTGATTATGATATGCCATGATAAGGTATGATTATGTTATGTTCATGCTATACTTTATAGACATGTTCGGCCATGGAATTGTTGATGCTTGATATATAGATTTCGGCCATAGATATGATGATGCCTTGATGTACATGTTTCGGCCATGGAATGATGCTTTGATATACATGTTTCGGCCATGCTTTGATATACCATAATACTTGTTTGTTATGCCATGTCTAGCTATGTTTTATGCAATGCACTATGTATATGTTTCGGCCATGGTGATGCTTGATATGCTATGACTAGTTGTGATTATATTATGATGCATGATATGCTTGAATAGAATGCTATGTTATGCCATGATTAGTTGAGATTATGACTTGTTGATGCATTCTTGATTATGTGCTGATTGTTGATTTTAGTGAGTAGGAAAGGAACTTACTGAGCCATGAGTGCTCATAGCTTACTTTCCTTGTACCACAGATAAAGGAAAAAGCTGGATGAGTTAGAGGAGCAGCAGGAGGGGCAACGAAGATGTGTGTGGCAGTGGCTAGGCAACCAAATAAATAAGAACCTGCTTAAAGTTTCTTTAAAGAACTATGCATTGGTATTTTATGACTTGTGATACCTAAACATGTGTGGCTTGACATTATGATTCCACTAGATTTGATGTTATGATTTTGATGCCATGTGATAGTATAGTTCAAAAGAAATTTAAAAGAAAAGTTTTATTAAAACTATGAAAATTATTTTAAGTCTTCCGCTGTTTTAAAAAGAAAAATTTATACGTAGAGTATCGTAACCCCGTCCCTTAGGGTAGCAGGGAGGGCGGGCGTTACAGGTTGGTATCAGAGCCAAAGTTTATTGCCAGCTCACTACACACACATCAAGCCTCTTACCTGCCGCTCCAAGTAAGAATGTTTATGCTTAATTTACTTGTTATATGCTT
This sequence comes from Zingiber officinale, assembly GCF_018446385.1. Taxonomy (NCBI): domain Eukaryota; kingdom Viridiplantae; phylum Streptophyta; class Magnoliopsida; order Zingiberales; family Zingiberaceae; genus Zingiber; species Zingiber officinale. Next base: position 70,090,509 of record NC_055998.1, read on the forward strand.
ATGTTTAATTTTCTTGTTACATGCGTATGTTTAGTTTCATGTTATATTGCCCATACTTTATTTTCTTTACTACATTGCTTATGCTTTATTTTCTTATGTTACATTGTTTGTCATTATATTCCTTATTTTTCCTTATGTTGTTTATGTTTTAGTTCATGTTTTACTTACTTATGTTTGATGCTTTATTCTATGCTTTTAGTTATAAATTAGTTTAGGATTACATATTGGTAGGTTAGGGATAATACCATAACAAATAGATAGAAACAAACCAGTACGTTAGATTGGCTAAAATCGATAACCACTTACACTAGTCTATTTCTTTTAGATAAACATGGTTAGGACACGCAATGCCCGAACCGGAGGAACAGTGACTCCACCAGATCTGACGCAGGTAGTCGCAGACCTCCAGCATCAGATCGCAGAACAACAACAGCTGACAGCAAGGCAACCCAGTTACCCCACCGGTGAATCCACTACCTGTGGTACCTACAGCCGCACCAGTGCCCCCGGCAGCCCCTACTCCGATGGTCCGACAAGAGGCCTATCTACTTCAGTGGCAAAGGCTTAAGCCGGAAGCATTCTCGGGAAACTGTGAACCATGGGATGCGCAAGCCTGGCTCAAAACCGTGGAGAACATAATGGAACTACTGGATTGGCCTGAACACGAGAAGGTCAAATGCGCGTCGTTCTGTCTTACTGGAGATGCCCGGATGTGGTGGGACAGAGTAAAGGCGAAAAGGCAAGTAAACCAAATGTAGTGGACAGATTTTGAGACAGAGTTCTTAGAGGAATTTTTCCATATGCAAGTGACCAACAAGCACTATGACGAGTTCACTGAGTTCCGGCAAGGTGATCTGTCAGTCAATGAAGCCATCAAGAGGTTCGACTGCTTAGCTCGATTGTGCCCAGAACTGGTCCGTACTGAAAAAGAAAGGGTCCGGTTGATGTTAAAGATGCTCCGACCTGAGATAGCTCTGAATGTAGCCGGCGGAGTTAATAGACTGCAGACTGCAGAAGAGCTGGTCAGCAGCGCCCTGATTACCGAGCACTATCAGGAAGCAATGAATAAGGGCAAGAACCAAGCACTGACGGGAGGACAAAAATCGCACAGTACCAGAACTGACTGGAAAGGAAACTCAGGTGGAAAGAGGAAACAGTGGAATAAAACAAAAGGTGGTCCAGCCAATAAACAGACCAAGTACCCTCAGTGTGCCACATGTGGGAAGATGCATTCGGGAGTGTAAAGCCCGAAAAATTCCCGAATTTATTTTAGAAATATCCTACGATTTCTCTAGATTTTTAGGATATTTTTACATAATTTTTGGAGTACCGGAAATAGCAAAAACAAATAAGTCGCAAAATAGCTTAGGCGGGGATCGAACCCGAGACCTATGGGTTAAGGGATAATGCTAGTAACCGGTGAACCTAGCAGGGCCGTGCTGAAAGAAAGGAGAACCAAATATATTTATATTAGAGTTGGGTTCATTAAACCACTTAATATAAATAATAAACCTAAGATGGAGTTGGGTTATTTTATTTTGGTTCGGCAAATCCCTTTCACCGAGACCATTCACGCCGCCCCCTCCTTTTCTTCCTCCTTCTCTTGGCGCCACATCAAGGAAAGGCTAGGGCTTTCTTCCTAGGGTCCCAAGGTTACCATCCGGCAACGATTTCAACACAAGGAAGTTCCCTCCGCGAGTAGAGCACGTGGACGCGACCGAATCGTTGAGAAATTTATCTTCACCGGAATTTCTAGCGAAAGGAATTGTAAGAAAACCTTGCGATTTAGGTAAGAAACCCCTCACCTGCAGTATAATTGCTCTCGCTTGTTAGTTTTTGTGTTAGTTTAGTAGTTTTACAGTTTTCAGTTATAGGGTGTGCTCTCAGTGCACACCAAGCATTCGGTAGAATGCCTAGTTCAGAAGGATGCACCAGTAGGCGTCCTAACAGCATGTAAAACGTACTAGAAACATTCTTCTCAGTTTATTATCAGTCATTACAGCTATATGGATCAGATATCCATTGGGTGGGCTCCGACAGTAGCCTCTAGGTTCAGATAACCTAGCTCTAGGTTCAGATAACCTAGAACAGCAAAGTAAAATAAAACAGTATTCAGTATTTTACTTTTATTCAGTTGGCACTGTATTTGGATCAGATATCCATGGGCTGGACTCCCACAGTCGTCCCTAGGTTCAGATAACCTAGTAACCCTGCTAGATTCGGAACTTGCAACCCCGGGTCTCGTAGGGATGCGCGCACAGTAAGTACAGTTGCCAGGGCCCCAGCAACATGTTTAGTATTTTCATCTATTATATGTATAGTTTTCAAATTTGAAACCAGTGATGAGAACACTAATTTAGCTTTCAGTTCAGTTCAGGTTCCGTTTATATGATTTGAGTTCATGTACAGATTTAGATATATGCATGACTAGTTCAGTTTCATGCTTAGTTTATAAGTATGCCATGTTCAGTTTAAAGCATGTTCAATCTATATGCTATGCCATGTTTCAGTTCCAGTTTATGCTTTTGTATGCCATGCCATGTTGCCATGCTCAGTTCAGTTTTCAAATAACATGTTTTAAAAGTCATGAAATGCATCGTTGCATGTTTTTGTGAGGTAGATGGTTTCTTACTAAGCTTAAAGCTTACAGATACTATTTTCCTTATACTGCAGATATAGGAAAAAGGAAAATGGATTAGCAGTGGAGGCTGGAGGTCAATGCAGATGAGGATGTGTGTGGAAGGAACTGGAAATAAAGACCCTCTGGGGATTTAGCATTTACCTTAGCACTTTTCAGTTATTTGGTTTAGTTCCATGTTTTAAGCAATTAGAACTTTTAGAAATTCATACCTTCATGCACTTTAAGTTGTTAAAATGCCGTGAACCAGTAAACCTTGCTTTAGCTTAAGTTTAGAATTGTTACTACATGTTGCTAGAATGTTTATTATGCATTAGATAGTGGTAGTGTGTGGTTTTGGCATGAATCAGTGCTGGAAATCAGGAATTCTAATTTTGTTTCAGATTATCAGAACCTGGATCGGTCAGCAGACCGATCCAGTGCCATTCCTTCTCCTGGATCGGTCAGCCGACCGATCCAGATGGATACAGTAGCTTACTGTATCCCCCAGGATCGGTCAGCCGATCGATCCAGCATCGAACAGAAGGGGTCGACCGATCAGTGAGCCATTGATCGGTCTCACCGACTGATCAGTGAGCAGCTGGATCGGTCGACAGACCGATCCAGCCAGTGTTCGCGTGGGCGCCAGTGGATCGTTCCACCGACCGATAAGTGAGCAGCTGGATCGGTCGACAGACCGATCCAGCCAGTGTTCGCGTGGGCGCCAGTGGATCGTTCCACGGACCGATCCAAAGCTCCAGTTCCACCTCCCCAGTATAGCTATGAATATCTAGAAGGTAGTTGGATATGAAATCTCACTCTCACAGAGTTAACAGAGGCAACTACAATAGTTTAGTAAAATTTTATTTTACCCAGCTTCCGCACAGTACACAGTAGTTTCAGTAGATAAGGTAGCGATCCGGCTCACAGCTTAGTAACCAGGAGTTGGGTCGTTACAGAGTGGTATCAGAGCAAATTCCTTACTTCCTACACACACATCAGCATTGTGCCTACAGCTTCCAAGTAAGAACATCTCTCACTCAGTTTTGTTTTCAGCTTTCATATCAGTTATATGTGCTTCATCTTTGCTCTCATGTTGGTAGTTAATTAATTCATGTTTACAGTAATAGCATTTAACATGTTACCAGTAGCTAACTATAACATGATAGCCTAGTTATATATATGTGTTCTCTGCTATTTAGAAAATGGTACGAGGACGTCCAGCTAAGAAAGCATCAGCGGCTGAGCCCCAGCATGAGGTAGGCAGTTCAGTGCCTCCCCCAGACCTTACAGCACTAGTGGCTCAGCTACAGCAGCAGTTAGCTGAACAGCAGCAGGAGATAGCCTTCTTAAAGGCTAACCAGCAGACTAGTCCCCCAGTCACTCCAGAACCGAACCTCACGACTCCAGTAATCACAGAGGTTGTACCAGCTCAGCCTGCAGTACCAGTCCCAGTAGCCCCAGTAGCAGGGGCTAAGAGAGAAGCTTACCTTATCCAGTGGCAGAGAATTAAGCCCGAGAACTTCTCAGGCACCAGCGAACCATGGAATGCTCAGGCATGGTTTAAAACACTAGAAAGCATGATGGAGCTTCTAGACTGGCCAGAGCACGAAAAGGTGAAGTGTGCCTCCTTCTGTTTAACAGGAGACGCACGCATGTGGTGGGAGCGGATTAAATCGAAGTGGCCAGTAAATCAGATGACATGGGCCAACTTCGAGAAAGAATTCTTCGAGGAATTCTTTCACATGCAAGTCACGAACCGACACTATGACGAGTTTACAGAATTTCGTCAGGGCAACCTATCAGTTCAGGAAGCCGTGAAGAAATTCAACAGGTTGGCCCGGCTGTGTCCAGAACTAGTCAGCACAGAGAAGGAACGAGTACGGTTGATGCTGAAGATGCTCAGACCAGAGATCGCAATGAATGTGGCTGGTGGCGTTCATAGGCCACAAACCACAGAGGAGCTAGTGAGTAGTGCTCTGATCACCGAGCACTATCAGCACAGCATCACCCAGCAGAAGCAGGTTTCCACAGAGCCCAAGGGACAAGCTGGCTCAGGTACTCAGCAGAAACAACAGGGACATAGCTCCAACTGGAAGGGGAAACGCAAGGCAAGCAGTGACCCAAAAGGAGGACCAGCTGGAAAACATTCCAGACATCCCAAGTGTGCTACTTGTGGGAAACATCATCCAGGAGTTTGCCGCAAGGGTACGCGAGGTTGTTTTGAATGTGGACAGGAAGGGCACATGGCTAAGCAGTGCCCGAACAAGAACAGTCTTCCTCAGCCTCAGCCGATACAGTATGGAGCTCAGCCAGCGCAGCTACACCAGATGTATGCTGCCTTAGATGGTCCACAGATCAGTCAGGGCAGATTAGAAGCCCCCACAGCTATCACGAATGCCAGGATGTTCTCACTGACCAGAGAGGACGTAGCAAATGCCTCGACAGTTGTCACAGGTCAGATCAGTATTTTACAGCATAATGCAACTGTCTTATTCGATACTGGGGCAACCCACTCTTATGTATCTAGGGCATTTGCCGAGAAATTAGCAACACCTCCAGAGGTACTCAATAGTTAGTTTCTGACAACACTATCCTCAGGAGACATTATGGCATCTACGCACTGGCTCAGAGTAGTGCCAGTCATTATAGCAGACAGAGAACTTTTTGGTGATCTGATAGTGCTAGAAATGACTGACTACGATGTGATCTTTGGAATGGATTTTCTGATCAGATACGGCGCTTCTATAGAGTGCCGTAAACAAAAGGTTATATTCCAACCTGAAGAAGGAGTACAGTTTGAGTACATAGGAAAACCAAAGAGAAAAGTCAGGAAGTTTCTCTCAGCATTGAAAGCACAGCAGCTATTAGATTCAGGATGCATGGGATTTTTAGGAAATGTAGTCAACACCAGCCAGGACAAGAACCAACAGCTATCAGAGGTTCGAGTCATTTGTGACTACCCAGCAATCTTCCCTGAAGAGCTACCAGGCTTAGCACCAGACAGGGAGATTGAATTTGGGATAGAGCTCATGCCCGGCACAAATCCAATTTCCAAGGCACCGTACCGCATGGCTCCAGCAGAACTGAAGGAACTTCAGGAGCAATTACAGGAGCTTCTTGACAAGGGTTTCATACGCCCTAGTCACTCACCATGGGGAGCACCTGTGTTGTTCGTGAAGAAGAAGGATGGAAGCATGCGCCTATGCATAGACTACCGTGCCTTGAACCAGGTCACAATTAAGAACAGGTACCCTCTCCCCAGGATAGATGACCTGTTTGATCAGCTAAATGGAGCCACAGTGTTCTCTAAAATTGACCTCAGATCAAGATATCACCAAGTTAGAGTCAAGAAAGGTGATATACCTAAAACAGCTTTCAGGACCAGATACGGACATTATGAGTTCGTAGTCATGCCTTTCGGCGTGACAAATGCTCCAGCTACTTTCATGGACCTCATGAACAGAGTATTCAGAGAATACTTAGACAAGTTTGTCATCGTGTTCATCGATGACATTCTTATCTATTCAGGCACTCAGGAGGACCATGCAGAGCATTTGAAGACAGTTTTGCAGATCCTTCAGCAGAACCAGCTGTACGCCAAATTCACGAAATGTGAATTTTGGCTAGACCAGGTAGCCTTTCTCGGTCACATCATCTCCAAGGATGGTGTTATGGTAGATCCCAGCAAGATAGAAGCGGTAAGTAACTGGAAGAGACCCAGGAACGCCAGTGAAATCAGAAGCTTTCTGGGATTAGCAGGCTACTACAGGAAATTCGTAGAGGACTTCTCCAGGATAGCCTCCCCACTGACAGCTCTCACCAGGAAGAACAAGAAATTTCAGTGGACAGAGGACTGCGAGAACAGCTTCAGCGAACTAAAACGGAGATTGACCAGTGCTCCTATTTTAGCTATACCAGAAAACACAGACAGCTTCGACATCTACAGTGACGCCTCCAAATTGGGATTAGGAGCAGTACTGATGCAGCAGGGCAAGGTGATCGCCTATGCCTCCAGACAACTCAAGGATTATGAGAGGAACTATCCTACTCACGACCTTGAGCTTGCAGCAGTGGTGTTCGCTCTCAAGATTTGGAGACATTATTTGTACGGAGCTCAGTGCAGAGTGTATACAGATCATCAAAGTCTGAAGTATTTCTTTACTCAGAAGGATCTGAATATGCGACAACGCAGATGGTTAGAGCTGGTCAAAGATTATGACATAGATATCCTCTACCATCCAGGGAAAGCTAATAAGGTAGCAGACGCACTCAGCAGGAAGTCCAGTGCTACCTTATTATCTTTAGCAGCTATGTCACCACCCCTAAGGAAGGAGATTACAGCTTTTAGACTCGAGCTTATAGTCGGGCAGCTTTCCACTATGTCCTTAGCATCTACCTTGCTTGATGATATCCAGACAGCTCATTCAAAAAATCAAGCAAGGGTTAGCGAGAATCAAAAGAGTTGAGTGTCCATGATGGGGTAGTGTCTTGTGGTGAGACTTTGTGTTCCATCAAGAGGAACTACAAAACAGATTCTAGACGAGGCTCACACAGACTCCTTATGTGATGCATCCTGGTTCCACCAAATGTATCGGGATCTAAAGAAACGATTTTGGTGGCACAGGATGAACGAGATATCGCCAGACACGCCGGCATCCTGCCTAACTCCGGAGGGTTAAGGCGAACATCTGACGACTGTGAGGAGTTGATTGATTCCAGAATGGAAGTGGGAGGATATCTCTATGGACTTCATAGTGGGATTACCCAGAACCACGAAGGGTTTTGATGCTATCTGGGTAATAGTCGACAGGTTGACTAAATCAGCCCACTTCTTAGCTATCAGAATATCCTATTCCATGGAGCAGCTAGCTCAATTGTATCTCAAGGAGATTGTCAGGCTGCATGGAGTCCCACGAACCATTATATCAGACAGAGACAGCAGATTTACATCACACTTCTGGAAGTGTGTACAGACAGCTATGGGCACCCAGTTAAAATTTAGCACAGCCTTCCATCCTCAGACAGATGGTCAGACGGAGCGAGTAAATCAGGTACTCGAAGATATGCTCCGGGCTTGTGCCCTAGATTTCAAGGGAAGTTGGTGCAAATATCTGAGTCTAGCAGAATTTGCATACAACAACAGTTATCAGGCCACTATCGGCATGGCACCTTATGAGGCACTCTATGGGCGGAGGTGCAGATCACCAATCTGCTGGTATGAGAGTGGTGAACAGAAGGAACTAGAGCTTCAGACAGATCTAGTAGCAGATACCACAGCAGTCATACAGCAGATTCGCCAGAGGATAGAGACAGCACAGAGCCGTCAGAAGAGCTATCCTAGAGTTTTCAGATGGGGATACAGTTTTCCTCAGAGTAGCTCCCATGAAGGGAGTCATGCGTTTTGGGAAGAAGGGCAAGCTAGCTCCCAGACATGTGGGACCATACCTTATCTCGAAGAGAGTGGGCAAGGTAGCATATGAGTTAGAGCTACCTCAGGAGATGTCAGCTGTCCACAACGTATTTCATGTCTCCATGCTGAAGAAGCATATTCCAGACGCCACCCAAGTGATTGAGCCCCAGTTGGTACAGGTCCGTGATGATCTCAGCTATGACAGTCGGCCTATTCAGATAATAGACCGAGCAGTAAAGAAATTACGGAACAAGGAAGTACCATTAGTCAAAGTCAGCTGGCAAAATCACATAGCAGCAGAGGCGACTTGGGAGACAGAGGCCAGCATGAGACAGAAGTACCCAGAATTGTTTTAAGTTCGGGGATGAACTTTTTATAAGGTATGGGGGATTGTAAAGCCCAAAAAATTCCCGAATTTATTTTAGAAATATCCTACTATTTCTCTAGATTTTTAGGATATTTTTACATAATTTTTGGAGTACCGGAAATAGCAAAAACAAATAAGTCGCAAAATAGCTTAGGCGGGGATCGAACCCGAGACCTATGGGTTAAGGGATAATGCTAGTAACCGGTGAACCCAGCAGGGCCGTGCTGAAAGAAAGGAGAACCAAATATATTTATATTAGAGTTGGGTTCATTAAACCACTTAATATAAATAATAAACCTAAGATGGAGTTGGGTTATTTTATTTTGGTTCGGCAAATCCCTTTCACCGAGACCATTCACGCCGCCCCCTCCTTTTCTTCCTCCTTCTCTCGGCGCCACATCAAGGAAAGGCTAGGGCTTTCTTCCTAGGGTCCAAAGGTTACCATCCGGCAACGATTTCAACACAAGGAAGTTCCCTCCGCGAGTAGAGCACGTGGACGCGACCGAATCGTTGAACGGAGAAGTCTTCCCGAATTTCTAGCGAAAGGAATTGTAAGAAAACCTTGCGATTTAGGTAAGAAACCCCTCACCTGCAGTATAATTGCTCTCGCTTGTTAGTTTTGGCGTTAGTTTAGTAGTTTTACAGTTTTCAGTTATAGGGTGTGCTCTCAGTGCACACCAAGCATTCGGTAGAATGCCTAGTTCAGAAGGATGCACCAGTAGGCGTCCTAACAGCATGTAAAACGTACTAGAAATATTCTTCTCAGTTTATTATCAGTCATTATAGCTATATGGATCAGATATCCATTGGGTGGGCTCCGACAGTAGCCTCTAGGTTCAGATAACCTAGCTCTAGGTTCAGATAACCTAGAACAGCAAAGTAAAATAAAACAGTATTCAGTATTTTACTTTTATTCAGTTGGCACTGTATTTGGATCAGATATCCATGGGCTGGACTCCCACAGTCGTCCCTAGGTTCAGATAACCTAGTAACCCTGCTAGATTCGGAACTTGCAACCCCGGGTCTCGTAGGGATGCGCGCACAGTAAGTACAGTTGCCAGGGCCCCAGCAGCATGTTTAGTATTTTCATCTATTATATGTATAGTTTTCAAATTTGAAACCAGTGATGAGAACACTAATTTAGCTTTCAGTTCAGTTCAGGTTCCGTTTATATGATTTGAGTTCATGTACAGATTTAGATATATGCATGACTAGTTCAGTTTCATGCTTAGTTTATAAGTATGCCATGTTCAGTTTAAAGCATGTTCAATCTATATGCTATGCCATGTTTCAGTTCCAGTTTATGCTTTTGTATGCCATGCCATGTTGCCATGCTCAGTTCAGTTTTCAAATAACATGTTTTAAAAGTCATGAAATGCATCGTTGCATGTTTTTGTGAGGTAGATGGTTTCTTACTAAGCTTAAAGCTTACAGATACTATTTTCCTTATACTGCAGATATAGGAAAAAGGAAAATGGATTAGCAGTGGAGGCTGGAGGTCAATGCAGATGAGGATGTGTGTGGAAGGAACTGGAAATAAAGACCCTCTGGGGATTTAGCATTTACCTTAGCACTTTTCAGTTATTTGGTTTAGTTCCATGTTTTAAGCAATTAGAACTTTTAGAAATTCATACCTTCATGCACTTTAAGTTGTTAAAATGCCGTGAACCAGTAAACCTTGCTTTAGCTTAAGTTTAGAATTGTTACTACATGTTGCTAGAATGTTTATTATGCATTAGATAGTGGTAGTGTGAGGTTTTGGCACGAATCAGTGCTGGAAATCAGGAATTCTGATTTCGTTTCAGATTATCAGAACCTGGATCGGTCAGCAGACCGATCCAGTGCCATTCCTTCTCCTGGATCGGTCAGCCGACCGATCCAGATGGATACAGTAGCTTACTGTATCCCCCAGGATCGGTCAGCCGATCGATCCCTCCGCGAACAGAGAGTTCGGGACGAATTCAGCAGTCACTGATCGGTCGGCCGACCGATCAGTGAGCAGCTGGATCGGTCGACAGACCGATCCAGCCAGTGTTCGCGTGGGCGCCAGTGGATCGTTCCACCGACCGATCAGTGAGCAGCTGGATCGGTCGACAGACCGATCCAGCCAGTGTTCGCGTGTGCGCCAGTGGATCGTTCCACGGACCTATCCAAAGCTCGAGTTCCACCTCCCCAGTATAGCTATGAATATCTAGAAGGTAGTTGGATATGAAATCTCACTCTCAGAGAGTTAACAGAGGCAACTACAATAGTTTAGTAAAATTTTATTTTACCCAGCTTCCGCACAGTACACAGTAGTTTCAGTAGATAAGGTAGCGATCTGGCTCACAGCTTAGTAACCATGAGTTGGGTCGTTACAGGGAGTATGTCTTCTGAGCACCAAAAAGTGCTACAACTGCGGAGGGGAAGGTCATTTGGCGAGAAATTGCCCTACTCAGTCTTAGGCACTACCTTCGCAGAACTTCCAGAACAGGAGTGCCCCCGCATAGCTTCACCAGATGCAAGCTGCCATAGAAGGGACTTCAATCAGCCAAGGAAGATTGGAGGCCCCTCCCACTATGACCAATGCCAGAGTCTACTCACTTACCAAGGAAGACGTGGCGAATGCCTCTACTGTTGTCACAGGTCAGCTACTTATTTACAATCAGTATGCTGTAGTATTATTTGATACCGGGGCAACACACTCGTTCGTCTCAACGCCTTTTATGAAGAAACTAGATATACCACTTCGAACTCTAGAGGACACGTTCTTAACAACCTTACCATCCGGGGAGATTATGCCATCGGACTATATGTTGCAAGCTGTACTTATTCGGATCGCAAACAGAGAACTCTACTGCAATCTGATAGTACTTGATATGCAGGATTATGACATAATTTTGGGCATGGATTTCCTTAGTAAGTACGGCACATCAATCGAGTGCCGTAAAAGAAAAGTGATTTTCCGACCCGAAAATGAACCAGAGTTTGAATTTCACGGAGAATCAAAAGGAACGGAGAAGTTATTGTCATCTATTAAAGCACAAAAGATGTTAGATAAAGGATGTATGGGGTTTCTAGCACAAGTGGTTGATACCAATCAAATCAAAGATCCAAAGTTAGAAGATGTCAAAGTAGTATGCAACTATCCAAAAGTATTTCCAGATGAACTACCAGGGTTGGCCCCTGACAGAGAGATAGAATTCGGAATCGAATTGATACCTGGTACTCAGCCGATTTCAAAAGCACCTTATCGTATGGCTCCGGCTGAATTAAAGGAACTTCAGGAACAATTATCCGAATTACTCGACAAGGGACTTATTCGTCCTAGTCACTCTCCATGGGGAGCTCCAGTGCTATTCGTAAAGAAGAAGGATGGGTCTATGCGAATGTGTATAGACTACCGAGCGCTGAATAATGTAACGATCAAGAATCGGTACCCACTCCCACGGATCGATGATCTGTTCGATCAACTGAAGGGTGCGACCGTTTTCTCAAAAATAGATCTACGATCCGGTTATCATCAAGTGAAGGTGAAACCAGATGATATACCGAAAACAGCATTTCGAACTCGGTATGGACATTATGAGTTCATAGTTATGCCTTTCGGAGTAACCAACGCTCCTGCAGTATTTATGGATCTGATGAATCGAGTATTTACGGCATATCTTGATAAATTTGTGATTATCTTCATTGATGATATACTTATCTACTCAAGAACCCCAGAAGAACATGCTGAACACCTGAATACTGTACTACAGATCCTTCAAGAGAAACAACTATATGCAAAATTCTCCAAATGCGAGTTTTGGCTTGACCAGGTAATATTTCTAGGTCATGTCATCTCCAAAGATGGAATTATGGTGGATCCAAGTAAAATTGAAGCTGTAAATAACTGGAACCGACCAAAGAATGCCAGCGAAGTTAGGAGTTTTCTCGGACTAGCAGGTTATTACAGGAAATTTGTAGAGAATTTTTCTAAAATCGCAGCCCCTATGACAGCCCTCACCAAGAAAAATATAAAGTATGAATGGACAGAAGCTTGCAAGAAGAGTTTCACGGAATTAAAAAGGAGACTGACCAGTGCTCCGATTCTTACTCTTCCGGAAACCAACAAAGGCTTCGATATGTACAGCGATGCTTCCATCACAGGACTTGGAGCTGTACTCATGCAAGATGGCAAAGTCATTGCCTACGCTTCTAGACAACTTAAAGAACATGAGAAGAATTATCCTATTCACGACTTAGAACTAGCAGCCGTGGTCTTCGCTCTAAAAATATGGAGACATTATCTATATGGAGCTCAGTGTAAGATTTATACTGACCATCAGAGCCTGAAATATTTCTTCACGCAGAAAGACCTGAATATGAGGCAACGCCGATGGCTCGAATTAGTTAAAGATTATGACTCCGAGATCCTTTATCACCCAGGAAAGGCGAACAAAGTGGCTGATGCACTCAGCCGAAAGTTCAGTGTCACCTGAAGCAACTATTTTAAAGTTCGAGGATGAACTTTTTATGAGGTACGGGGTACTGTAATACCCACTAAGCTTGTAAGATAAATATATGAATGTGGGATTTAACCTTAGAAAATAATAGGAAATGAGTTGAACCAAAAAGGAAATAAAAAGAAATAAAAATAGGGAGAGGTCAAGGATTGAACCTTGAACCTCTTATATTATATTTCATAGAATTAATGGGTAATAACCAGTTGGGATAGGAATAATATGTTGATAGCAAAGGAGGAAAACTTATGATAAAGATGAGAGTAAAAGCTAGCCAAAAGGAAACAAGAAAAGAGCAAGAGAAAGGCAACTTGCCTTCCTCCATTCCTCTCCCTCTTCCTATTTGATTTTGCCGAAATGTTTAAAGAGGAATTAAGGGGATTCATTCCCCCTTATTTCACCATGAATGATGAGGATAAATAAATAAATAAAAATAAAAATAAAATAGAAAAAAAGGCTAAGGGAGAAGGAAAGCAAAAACTAAGTTTGCTACCTCTTCCCCCTTAATATAAAAGAGAATATGTAAAGGGAAAATTCTATTTTCTCTCATTTTTCTCATTCTCTCCTCTCCCTCACCGAAACCTCAGTTCCCCTCTCCTCCATTTTCGGCCCCAAGCCAAGGTTTTCTCCTAAGAAAACCTAAGATACAAGGAGGACTTAGCAAGGGAATCAAGGGAAAGGAACTAGAAGAAGAGGCTACTTCTTCTTCACCATACCTTAGATCCACAAGCGAAAAGGATGTAAGCTTTCCCCTCACCTGTGGTACAAGGCTTTTATGTGCTTTTTGGATTTTAAGAAGATTTTAAAACCTAGAAACAAGTTTGAGAAAATTCGGCCAAGAAGAGCTTTCAAAATCTAATGGTGTTTAAACTAGTCTTCACTACATGATGGATTTTTCTATACTATGTAAAGGGGTTCTTCTTCATACTTTTATACCTATATGATGCTTGATCAGAGGAGTACTGAACCCTAGAATTTCGGCCAAAAATATTCTTAAGAGGCTAGGGAAAATCTATTGTTTTACCCAACTAGTACAAGGTTCTCCCTATGAAATATTAAGGATCATGTATTAGTTTTCCTTCCTTAGAAGATATTTGAAACTAAGAGAAAACCCTCTCATATGATTCGGTCAAGAAAGGTTTTAGGGTTAGGAAGACCTTGAAATTTAAATAACCATGCTCATGTGATAGAATACAAAGATCTTAAAGGATTTGTATGCTTGAATATTGCTAGAATTTTATGAACTCCTTCTTAGGGTTTTTCGGCCATGATGAGAGGGATGGCTTAGAAAAGCTTAAACAAAATTTTAATATGCTCAAGACCTCTGTGCTATTTAGATATGAAAGTTGGTTAATGCCCTCATGCTTAATTAGGGTGTAGAAAAATTAGTTGCATGACATATAACATGTATGACCACAAGGGGTCCTAGCTTATTCATGAACCAATTTGTATACATGTTTCTTAGTAACTTTTGCCATGAAACTTACTTAGGTTTTCCATGATTTAGGCCACTTAAAAACCTAGCTAAGGAATGGTAGGTTTCGGCCACGAGAAAAAAATAAGAGAAAATGAGGAAAAGAAACCTAGAAAGCCTAAGACACAATTCATATGTATACTCATTATGCTTGTCCTTATACATGCTATGAAACTTGTATAAATTCTCATGCTTTTAGGCTATTTGAAGCAAGTTCATATTCTGTGAGTTTCGGCCAAGTAGGGTTTAAAAGACCTAGAGGCCTTAGAAATGAAACCAAATGTGTTAAAAGTACTTATTATGAAAATAGGATAATGTGTTGATTGTTTCACATGCTTGTATAATTTTTCCATGACCTAAATGAACCCTTGAATGCTTCGGTCATGAAGGAATAGATGCCCTAGAAACCCTAGGACTTAAATTAAATATGCTCATGTCACTCTACACGAAATATGATAAGTAGAAAGCCAAGGTTCAATTGCTATATGTTGTTTTATGACCTAAAATGATGCTAGGGTATGTTTCGGCCATAACTATTGTATGATGCCTTGTATGAATTTATACATAATGTTAGTCCAAGTTCACATGCTTGTATTCTTTTTTGAAGCCCTAATGAGAACTTGTTAAATTGCGGCCATGACATATGTTAAGGGCTTGAAGAACTTAGGAACTAATTCAAATGTATCAAATGTGTTTACCTTGTTCCTTGGTAAAAATGTTATAAATATGATTTAAAGTTGTCCATGCTTTTATGTCATATGGAACCTTGTTTTACACCTTAAGGTTTCGGCCATATGAAATTAGGGACTTGAGGAACTTAGAAACTAAGTTAATCATGTTTATAATGCTTCCTATGAAAATGTTATGATGATAATTTAGGTGCCACATGCTTGGATGTTGTGTTTAACCTAAATTGAGCCCTAAAGGGTTTCGGCCACAAGGGTTTAGGAAGCTTGAAACCAAGATAAATATGATATCATGTTTCCTATGATAGGATAATCACAAGATACACCCTTATGCTTAATATGTATGCTTGTGATTTATGACTTATGATATGATATGCATGCTTTTATGATATGATGTGCTTTGTGCTAAAAATATGCATGCTTATGTTATGATATGTGGTTAAATTATGCATGCTTTAATGCTATGTTGAGTGCTTAAAATATGCATGCTTTTATGATAAGCTATGTGGATAAAATATGCATGCTTGATGATATGCTTTATGCTTAAGATATGCATGTTTTTATGATCTATGCCTAAGTGATGCATATTGTTATGACATGATGTATGCCTAAAAGATGCATACCTTTATGATATGATGTATGCCTAAGTGATGCATACCTTTATGACATGATATATGCCTAAGTGATGCATACCTTTATGATATGATGTATGCCTAAGTGATGCATACCTTTATGACATGATGTATGCCTAAGTGATGCATACCTTTATGATATAATGTATGGCTAAGTGATGCATACTTTTATGACATGATGTATGCCTAAGTGATGCATACTTTTATGATGTGTGCCTAAGTGATGCATGCTTTTATGATACATGATATGTATGACATGTACTTTACTTTATGTGTGAGTGGCTTGTACCAAGGGTGGGCTCCATAAGCGCCCCGGGGACTAAGGACCTCGTTAGGGATGGGCTCCTAAGTGCCCCTAGGACTAAGGGCCTAGTATGTTTGCCTCGTAGGGTTCAAGACTTGCTACC
Source organism: Zingiber officinale (assembly GCF_018446385.1). NCBI lineage: Eukaryota > Viridiplantae > Streptophyta > Magnoliopsida > Zingiberales > Zingiberaceae > Zingiber > Zingiber officinale. Next base: position 70,106,589 of record NC_055998.1, read on the forward strand.
TTGGACCTACAAGGTTGCGCGCAATATGTAAGTGGTACATAGCCGGATCCCCTTATGTTGAGATTATTTTCAAGTATATATGTAAAAGAAAATGGTTTTAAAGATCATGAGACATACACATGTTTTTCGGATACATGTTTTCCAAAATCATATTGCATACACCTTATGATTATGCTATGTTTCATGTTATGCTCTTGATTATGATATGCCATGATAAGGTATGATTATGTTATGTTCATGCTATACCTTATAGACATGTTCGGCCATGGAATTGTTGATGCTTGATATATAGATTTCGGCCATAGATATGATGATGCCTTGATGTACATGTTTCGGCCATGGAATGATGCTTTGATATACATGTTTCGGCCATGCTTTGATATACCATAATACTTGTTTGTTATGCCATGTCTAGCTATGTTTTATGCAATGCACTATGTATATGTTTCGGCCATGGTGATGCTTGATATGCTATGACTAGTTGCGATTATATTATGATGCATGATATGCTTGAATAGAATGCTATGTTATGCCATGATTAGTTGAGATTATGACTTGTTGATGCATTCTTGATTATGTGCTGATTGTTGATTTTAGTGAGTAGGAAAGGAACTTACTGAGCCATGAGTGCTCATAGCTTACTTTCCTTGTACCACAGATAAAGGAAAAAAGCTGGATGAGTTAGAGGAGCAGCAGGAGGGGCAATGAAGGTGTGTGTGGCAGTGGCTAGGCAACCAAATAAATAAGAACCTGCTTAAAGTTTCTTTAAAGAACTATGCATTGGTATTTTATGACTTGTGATACCTAAACATGTGTGGCTTGACATTATGATTCCACTAGATTTGATGTTATGATTTTGATGCCATGTGATAGTATAGTTCAAAAGAAATTTAAAAGAAAAGTTTTATTAAAACTATGAAAATTATTTTAAGTCTTCCGCTGTTTTAAAAAGAAAAATTTATACGTAGAGTATCGTAGCCCCGTCTCTTAGGGTAGCAGGGAGGGTGGGCATTACAGCTGCCATATATGGCCACCGCCACCAGGACTAGCTGTCGCATCCATCTTGCTCCTAGTTCCGCTGCGCCTCTGGTCCTTAGAAGGTTCCACGCTTTGCAAGATTCGATCAGCGACATAAATAGAATTTTATATTTTTGATCCTATATTCCATAAAAGGAATGTACATGTATCTAGATCAAAAATAAAATCCTAATAAAACTAAATACAACTCCTGCTGTATTTTATAATACAATCATGCACACACATATAAATGCCCTTGACATGCCCAAGGGTCCAATCACACACATAATAACTAAAAGCCATAATAGTTGGATCCTGCATCCACAAAGTTAGCACATCCTACTATTAACCTGCCTAAATTATGTATGACATGGGCATAATTAAACTAATACCAAATACACAGAGGCAAAACCCTAGCTCTGATACCAATTGTTGGTTGCTACTCGGAAAACCTAGAGGTTCCACTGTACAAAAATTTTGTACAAAGGTCTGAACCTTTTCCTAGCTACCATGTGTTCTTTTAAATTAAATTTTGGATCGCCTGCGGAACTTAAAATGTTTGATCCAAAACTTAATCTATTTGTTCTTTTAGGTTTTGACTTGGATCTCCTGCGGAACTTAACACGTTCGACCCAAATCACCTTAAGTTATTAATTCAGTAAATATTAATTTCCATAATTGGTTCCCAGTACTGACGTGGCGAGGCACACGGCCTTCTTGGATATGGGAGCAACCACCACCGACTAGACAAAACCTTTTATAGAAAGCTAATATTTAATTTCCTAAAATAACTTTAGGTTAACCGAAAAGAACAATCAAATCACAAGGAAAAGAAAAAACAAAAGAACACAACATCGAAAAACATATTCGAAATTCTAGAATCATAAGCCTCTTGTATTTGGTATTATTTCCATAAATAACTAGCATGATGCGGAAAGAAAAATTACTAGTTATACCTTCTAGAAAGACCTCTTGATCTTCTACCGTATTCCTCTTCTAACCTCGGACGTTGTGTGGGCAACGATCTTCCGAGATGAGAAACCACCAAGCACCTTCTTCTCCTCCTAGCTAGGTTCGGCCAACACAAAGAAGCTTCACCAAGGACGAAGAACAAAACACCAACCAAGCTCCAAGGGATTCAAGTTTTCTCTCCTTCTTCTTCTTCTTCTCCGAGTAGTATCCGGCCACCACTAGAGCTCCAAGCCAATAGAGAAGGTTCAGCCACCACCAAGAGGAAGAGAAGAAGAGGATGGCCGGCCATAATAACTTTCTTCAAGCATGAAGAATTTCGGCCACCACCAATGCTCCAAGAGATGCTAGAGACGAGACTTGCTTTCTCTCCTTCTTCTCCTTCCTTGATCCGGCCACAAACAAAAGCTCCACCAAGAAGATAGGTTTCGGCCAACAAGAGGAGAGGAGAGAAAGGGAAGGGTCGTCCACCACACCAAGGAAAAGAGGGAGAAAAATAATAAAGGTTGTTCACCATGAAGGCACCCCTACCCCTTCTTTTATATTCCTTGGCTTTGCCAAATAAGGAAATTTATTTATAATAAAATTTCCTTAACTTTCCTTGACAACAATTAATTAAGAAAAAATTAAATAAATTTTCCTAATTAATTGTATGTGGCCGGCCACCTCATGTAGAGCAAATAGGATAATTTTAATCAACAATTAAAACTTCCTTTTTTGTCTTTGGAAATTTTAAAAAAATAAAATTTCCTTTTAAAATCCCTTCATGGTTGATAAAAAGAAATTTCTATAATTTTAATTTTCAACATGTGAATAATTTTTCAGAGAGAAAAAATAAAATATCTTTCCAATCTACAAATAAGGAAAGAGATCTAATCTCTTTCTTTTAATCTTTTTGTAGATCTTTTTAAAGAGAGATATTTTAATTTTAATTCTCTGTAATAAATTATATCTTCCACATAATAAAAATTAAAATTAAAATTCTTTTTAATTTAATGGGGGCCGGCCACCTAAGCTTGGGTTCAAGCTAGGGCCGGCCACCCATGAACCAAGGCTTGGCCGGCCCTAGCTTGAACCACAAGCTAGCTTGGCCGGCCCCTTTCTCATGGGTATGAAGGTGGGTATAGGTAGGTATAGTACTCTATAAATAAGAGGCTACGATAGGGACCGAGAGGTTGAATTAGTTTTGGTCTCCCGATAAAATTAAGCATCCCGTGTTCGCCCCGAACACACAACTTAATTTTATCAATAATAATTCATTCCACTAGAGAACTATTATTGAACTACCGCACCAATCCCAAATTACATTTTTGGGCTCCTTCTTATTATGAGTGTGTTAGTCTCCCTGTGTTTAAGATATCGAATGTCCACTAATTAAGTGAGTTACTGACAACTCATTTAATTAATATCTTAGTCCAAGAGTAGTACCACTCAACCTTATTATCATGTCGGACTAAGTCCACCTGCAGGGTTTAACATGACAATCCTTATGAGCTCCTCTTGAGGACATTATCAACCTAGTATCTCTAGGACACAGTTTCCTTTTATAATCAACAACACACACTATAAGTGATACTATTTTCCCAACTTATCGGGCTTATTGATTTATCGAACTAAATCTCACCCATTGATAAATTAAAGAAATAAATTTCAAATATATGTGCTTGTTATTATATTAGGATTAAGAGCACACACTTTCATAATAACCGAGGTCTTTGTTTCTTTATAAAGTCAGTATAAAAGAAACGACCTCAAATGGTCCTACTCAATACACTCTGAGTGTACTAGTGTAATTATACAGTCAAGATAAACTGATACCTAATTACACTACGACCTTCCAATGGTTTGTTCCTTTCCATTATGGTCGTGAGCTACTGTTTATAATTTATAAGATACTGATAACATGATCCTCTGTGTGTGACACCACACACCATGTTATCTACAATATAAATTAATTGAACAACTACATTTATCATAAATGTAGACATTTGACCAATGTGATTCTTATTTCTAGATAAATGTTTATACCAAAAGCTAGGCTTTTAGTATACACTCTAACAGTCCCCTTCGGGGGAAACCCTAGAGCTTCATCCTCCATCATCTCTTGGCGTTCTGTCCATCTCTAGAGCAAGGAAACATCACCAAAATATCGGAAACCTCGGCAAGTATCTCTTCTTCCCTTTCTTCTCACATCGAGGGTTGTAAGTGTGCTTTACTTTATGTTTTGGGGGTGTTCCTCTCTCGCAATGGAGTAGATCTCCTTTTCTATGGATGTAGGGAGAAGTTTTGGATAGGGTTTGATGTAAGACTCATGTTTGTACCTTTACTCGTTGGATGATTTCTCTTGCTTCATTTCTATTTGATATGCATGAGACTTGTTGCCTTGTCATGTTAATTGATTGTATAGAAATTGCTAATTTCACAAAGAGAGGATCTTAGATCGTATACCTGAGGGGCCCAAGTGACAGGGGTAACTCGTTCACAGACATCTAGGATATTCCCTTGAAAGGAGAGGCAACTTCTCCACAAGGAAGTAAGAGACCAAACCAAACCCCTATCTCTATCCCTACTATTACCGATTAGATTTGTATTCTTGTGATCTACCAAGGTGCCCTAGTGATAGGGGTTAACCGTAACAGGATTTCACAGGGATCTTCTCTGATTAGTACTTAAGGATAGTAGCTTTAACTTCCGGCGAAGGTATATTGATTGACGATGAGTAGAAGATAAAACATGATGCATCAGGTTCCACCACAACGAAACCGAAATCCTAGAATCCATTTCCCAAAGCTCAATTCCCTCCAAGATCAATTCTCTCATCCTTCTCTTCCTCTTTTCGATCACTCTCATTAGTTTGCAAGCGCCAAAGCTGACTTTCGATTGTCTAGATAACTTATTTTACGACATCTCAAGTGCTTAATCAACTGTCCCTATGGTTCGACAATCTTATATATTACTGACGACAAATCCGTGCACTTGCAGAATCATAACAGTTGCCTAGCAGCCCGATTCTGGTGTCTGAAGAGATCCTTGAGATTGCTCATCATGTTATAGGCAGTTGGCATGTCCTGATGCTGATGTTGCAGCACATTTGACATTGAAGCCAAAATGGAATACTGGGTCATCTCATCTGCCTTGACCCATTTCCTATGATGTTCAATCTCCTCTTCACTAGAATTGCTATTAGGTACATGTTACGCAACCACAAGTGTACAGTTTCTTCATCAGTAATAAAAATATCGAATTCAAAGGGACAGTTGATTAAGCACTAGAGATGTCGCAAGATAAGTTATCTAGACGGTCGAAAGCTGACTTTTGGCGTTTGCAAACTAACGAGGGTGATTGAAAAGGGGAAGAGAAGGATGAGAGAAAGAGAAAGAACTGATCTTGGATGGAATGAGCTTCGGGAGATGGATTCTAGGATTTTGGTTTCATTGTAATACTAGGAGATACTACATAGATTGCTTAGTTTCCATCCTCTATGTCAATGTTCTTGTAGGAAGTTAGATTGACCAGTATCCCTAAGTATCACGTAGAGACATTTCCTGTGAAATCCTGTAATGGCTAACCCCCCTGTCACGAGGGCGCCTCGGTAGATCACTGGGATGCATATCTAGTAAAGAACAATAAGGATAAGGGTAGAGGGGTACGGTTACCTACTTCCTTATGGAGGAATTGCCTCTCCTTTCAAGAGAATGTCCTAGATGTCCGTGAACGGATTACCCTTGTCACTAGGGCCCCTCGGGTATACGATCTAGAGCACTCTCTTTACGAGAGCAGCAGTTGCTAAGGGATTGTCTCTCCTTTTGAGGGAACGTCTTAGACGTCCGGAAAGGGTTACCCCTGTCACTAGGGTACCTTGGTCAATACGCTCTAAGGTATCCCCTTTGCAGGATCAACAATCCTCCACATCAATCAATCAAAGAATAGAAATATAAACATCTCACACAAGCATGAATAAGAATTGACAAGTCATCGTATAGAAACAAAGTGAATCTACATAGTTCTACATCTCCATCATATTACAAATACTCTCTAATCCTAGAAGAGGGCGTCTATTCCATTGTGGGGGAAGAACAACCCCAAAACATAAAGAAGAACATACTTACAACCCTTGATATGAGAAGGAAGGGAAGAAGCGATGCTTGCCGAGGTTTCCGATGTCTTGGAGATGCCCCATTGCTCTAGAGATGGACGGAATGTCGAGGGATGGCGGTGGATGAAGCTCTAGGGTTTCCCCTGAAGGAGAAAACCCTTTCCCAAGGAGAGGGACGAAGTCCCCGAACCAAAGATGCCAAGAATAGGGTTCTTGACCCTTTTATACTTCCTCCAAGCCGCCCAGGAAAACCAAGATTATGGGGCGTCCGGTAAACTGAGTTTTTCACCCATTAAACCTAGTTTTCTCGTGATCTACCCTGAACTAAAGTTGTAGCTCTTGAAATTATCTTCAATCTGATACTTGGATCGAGCCCTGGCTCCAACTGATCAGAAAGCTATGGCGGTTCGAAGTTTTGTCTGCGGTCTGGGCAGAGTTCCAGTCGAACCCGCAGTTGGGAGGCACGGTCATGCGATTTAGTATGGGCAGACAATACTTTCTCTCTGTTGGATCTGAAGAAAAGTTGTAGATCATGAAGTTAGCTACATTTCAGTATAAAGAATGCCCCGAAACTCCAACAGAGCATAAAGTTATGGCCAAATTACGATCGGTTTGCAATCTACCCAGAATTCAGCACGGCTCTGTTTTGGCGTGGCACTGCCTGCGTTCTTCGTCGCACGGCTGTGTGGAATCCACACGGCCTCACACGGCTTCCTCTCGGGTTGAGTCACATGACCGTGGCCTTCTTCGTCTCTGCTGAGGTCACACGGCCGTGTGGATTCACACGACCATGACCTTTCTCTCCACTGGATTGTTGGCATGGCTGTGCCATTTGGCACGGCCATGTGCTGCTTGGCCACTGTCATGGGGGCACGACCGTGCATGGTTGCACGACCATACCTTGCTTGGCTGCTGGTGGTGAGGCATGACCGTGCAGGGTTGCACAGCCGTGCTCTGATCCCTCTCTGGATTGGCCACACGGCCGTGCAAGGTTGCACTGCCGTGCTCTCTGCTTTGTCCTGGTGCATCGACATTCACCGTTTTCGCTCCAAAAGTTATCCCTGTCAACATAAAATCAAACAAAGAGAAGATATCCGAACAAAAGAGTATATATGGTGAATACATGTTAAAAGAGGTGATCATGCAAGGAATAATACGTATAAAGCAAGTGAATGTGCATCAAAACATGCATAAACGATCATATTATTTACGCATATCACACCCCCAAACTTAAACCTTTGCTTGTCCTCAAGCAAAACTCGTAATCTAGATTCATGTGGTTAAACAGTGCATCATAATCTCTAGCGAGTCAATCTAATTCTATCAAATGATTTCATTGGTGAGCAAGATACAAAAGTAGTTTGAGTATGACATAAGTAGTAGTCCTCCATGTTCAGTGCGAAAGTGGCCTTGATTTATCAAGTTTCAATCCCTAAGTCTAGTTAAGTCGTCATAAAATTGTGTTCCTTTTGCTTCCGGCGATAGACACTTACCTGCCACACGCAAGGTTCGTTCCCCTCAAAAATGCCATGCATCGTCTACACAAGGTCTCAAAGGAATACTCAGTATCAAGAGAAACATAACATTCATTTCCCCAGTAACCTAACTCGGTCTCAAAGGGGTGAATTGCTAGTTTCCACTCACAACAACTGTTTTTTATCCTTTATTTTTTTTCATTTTTTTTCTTTGAATGTTTGCAAAGTATCAAACTTGAACAAACCTTCATTTTTTTTAATTTTTTATTATTTTTTTGAGATTGATTTTTCCAAATGAGCTTACATAATCTGAGTTTATCCAGTAACTAAAATGTAGTTGAGAGGTCACCATAGAAACACAAGTACTAGTCTAATTCTATCAATCATGACTATTTTAGAGTTATCAACCATCAAAAATAGGCATAGTGTATAGAGATCCTAAAACAAGACTAATACTTAAACTCTTATAGTAAAAACATTGCTCACTTCATGCTATCATAGATAGAAAAAGATAGATCACTAAACATTCTAGCACATGAACCACATAAAATCTAGAATAAACATGCTAGTATTTTGCATTAAGGAACAAGCAATCATAATATGATGTAGAATGCAACTACTAAGCAAAAAGAAATAAGTAAAAACTGAACTAAACTAAATGCATCTAATGCATCCCCCTAGACTTAAACTTTTCATTGTCTCAATGAAAACTAAAAACAATGTGGAGGAAATTTAAAGTAAGAGAAGTTACCAAGTGATGAGACATTCATGTTTTTGAAGATACTCCTCTATCCAATGCTCACATTCCTCCACAACTTTAAAATCTACAAAAATAAGATAGATAAGAAAAATTAAGTAGAGGGTATGATTTATTATCAATGAAGTAAAAATGAACTAAAAAGAAAACAAGGAAAATGAACTTGGGTTGCCTCCCAAGAAGCGCTTGTTTAAGGTCATTAGCTCGACCACGTTATTAGATTCATCGAAATCTCGATCTTGGAGGGGTAAGATATTTTAGAATCCTCTTACCAAGGGCTCTTATTATGGAGAGAGCTTTCATCAAAGGAGCTACAAAGTAAAGTATAACTCTCTCCATCTTCGTCTTGTTTGAAGTTCTTTCAGGTGATCGAAGACGGTTCAGATCGAGCTTCCAATTATAGGCCCCATGAAAATCTGCATATGCAAAGAAAATACAAATCTCCCACAAACGTATTAGATAAGATAGAGCCATAACCATATTAAGATAAGCAGGATAAGAAATAAAAATTGAATCACATCCAACAAAGTCAATGATAGATACCTCTATAAAATTTTCCAAAAGATCACAAGAAATACTAACCTTATTTTGCTGAGAGATACCTGAAATTTCTAAACATGTCGATGTGACCTCTTCTGAATCAATTGATGGGTCTAGCTCTAGCTCAAGTGTTGGTGATACAATAGATGGTGATTCTTGGGACTCACCCATATCTACATGAGTCCCTACACATTGGTCCACAACATGTTCAACCCTTGCAATTCTTACCTTTAAGGGTTGTGTGGACGAAGGAGGTGATCCTTGAGATGCTACTTCCACAATGTAGCTCCCTACACATTCTTCCAAATCATTATCATCAACACAAGCATTGAAAAATAAACCAACATCTACATCTTTAACAAGAGAATCAACTATAGGAGGATCATTGACTTCATTTGCATTTTAAAGTTGATCTACCTCAATACATTCATCATATGAAAATTCAATTTCATCATAACACCTTGTAAACCCAGAAGGTAGATCTGAAAATTTGTTATCCACTGCATTATCATCACAATCCTCATATGAAGAGTCCTCATATTCATATACATCCAGAAATCTACACTCAACCATATTGGTGTCATAGAATTTGCCAAAGTCTTCATTTTCATTGACCCCCACTAGCCTTTGTGGAAAAGGAACCTTTAGTGAAGGTCTTGGGAAAGGTACTTCCTTTTCTCCATATTCCCTTTGAGCTTGCGGAGGAGGTCCAATTTGCTTATCTAATGTTGGTGTGATCAATCATTGAGGGAAGGGTACATGTGGGCTTTGTGAACTTCCTGGAGTAATGAAACTGAGATCTTGTGATCTTCTATTATTCTTCTCCTCAATTCTATACAAGTCATTTTTCAGAAGTTCTTCATGATTCTTGCCGCCCCTCAACTTAATATCATTACAATTTTCACTAGATCTTATTTGTGTAGAAGGGGGATCTTCTTTGAACCATTTTGAAACTATGCTCTCAATCCTTGCCCCCAAATGTTTGAACTCCTCATTCTGTGACTTCTGAATTTCAACATTCTTAGGTGGTTGAATTGCATTTTGTTTGACAGGCTCTCTCGTATATATGGATTGTACTTCTTGAATTTCTGAGGGAGATTCCATTCAACTTTGCTCGACCATCCATGGAGGTTCAATGCCACTTGATCAATCAATGTATAAGCTTCTTCTATACTCTTGTCCATAAAAGAACCTCCAGCGATGAATCTAACAAGCACTTATCTGAAAAAGAAACTCCCCTATAGAATATGTGTAGAATCAGCCATTTCTCCAAACTATGATGAGGGCACTGTCTTTGTAGACTCTTGAATCTATCCCATGCTTCAAATAATGATTCTCTATACACCTGAGCAAAATTTGTGATGCAACTCCTCATGTAGATTGTTCTGCTTGGAGGGAAAAAATGATTCAGAAATTGCTGCCCCAATTGTTCCCAACTTTTGATGCTTTGAGGATGGAGAGAATATAACCAAGTCCTTGCTTTATCCTTGATGCTAAAGGGAAATGTCATCAACCGAACTGCATCTGCTGATACTCCTTCACAATTCACCATATCACAAAGCTCTAGAAATGTCTGAAGATGCAAATAATGACTTTCTGATACTTTTCCTCTAAATTTGTGAACTTGTATCATGGAAATTAACTCTGGGTCTAGTTGGAAATTTTCCGCTTTAATATGAGGCTGCACAATGGGAGACATAAATCTTACAGAAATAGGTGTCGAGAAATCTCTTAAGGCCCTGCTTGACATGTTAGTGCTCATCGAAATAAAATTAGTAAAAATAAAAATGAAGAATTAAAGATAAGAAATGAAATGCTATATGAAAAACAAGAAACAAAATGCAGAATTTAAATTGCTAGGAAAAAAATGCAGATTTTTTTTTTTTTGATTATGTATATGGAAAACAGATTGTAATTTAAAATAAAAAAACAAAAACTATTCACAAGTCTAGGTTAACTAAATTGCTAATCTACTAATGTTAATGTGAATAGTCCCCGGCAACGGTGCCAAAAACTTGTTACGCAACTACAAGTGTACGGTTTCGTCATCAGTAATAAAAATATCGAATCCACAGGGACTGTTGATTAAGCACTAGAGATGTCGCAAGGTAAGTTATCTAGACGGTCAAAAGCTGGCTTTGGCATTTGCAAACTAACGAGGGTGATTGAAAAGGGGAAGAGAAGGATGAGAGAAAGAGAAAGAACTGATCTTGGATGGAATGAGCTTCGGGAGATGGATTCTAGGATTTCGGTTTCATTGTAATACTAGGAGATACTACATAGATTGCTTAGTTTCCATCCTCTATATCAATGTTCTTGTAGGAAGTTAGATTGGCCATTATCCCTAAGTATCACGTAGAGACGTTCCCTGTGAAATCCTGTAACGGTTAACCCCCCTGTCACGAGGCGCCTCGGTAGATCACTGGGATGCATATCTAGTAAAGAACAATAAGGATAAGGGTAGAGGTTCGGTACGATTACCTACTTCCTTATGGAGGAATTGCCTCTCCTTTCAAGAAAATGTCCTAGATGTCTGTGAATGGGTTACCCTTGTCACTAGGGCCCCTCGGGTATACGATAGAGCACTCTCTTTATGAGAGCAGCAGTTGCTAAGGGATTATTTCTCCTTTTGAGGGAACGTCTTAGACGTCCGGAAAGGGTTACCCCTGTCACTAGGGTACCTTGGTCAATATGCTCCAAGGTATCCCCTTTGCGGGATCAACAATCCTTCACATCAATCAATCAAAGAATAGAAATATAAACATCTCACACAAGCATGAACAAGAATTGACAAGTCATCGTATAGAAACAAAGTGAATCTACATAGTTCTACATCTCCATCATATTATAAATACTCCCTAATCCTAGAAGTGGACGTCTACTCCATTGTGGGGGAAGAACAACCCCAAAACATAAAGAAGAACATACAACCCTTGATATGAGTGTTAATACAGTCTGACCTGGCTGTTGTTTTGAAGTTGACACTGATTTAAGTTTGTATCAGATATTAATTAAACTCAGACTGATTAATGATCAAGGTTGATCATGTGGAGAGGAAAAGTCCAAGTACGGATACTTGACACGCAAAGTCAGAGAGGGCTTGGTAACTCGTTCTCTGGACCGGACGAAGTCGGAGAGGGCTCGGTAGCTCGTTCTTCGGACTAGGTCAGAGAGGGCTCGGTAGCTCGTTCTCTGGACCGGACGAAGTCAGAGAGGGCTCGGTAGCTCGTTCTCCGGACTAGGTCAGAGAGGGCTCGGTAGTTCGTTCTCTGGACCGGACGAAGTCGGAGAGGGCTCGGTAGCTCGTTCTCCGGACTAGGTCAGAGAGGGCTCGGTAGCTCGTTCTCTGGACCGGACGAAGTCGGAGAGGGCTCGGTAGCTCGTTCTTCGGACTAGGTCAGAGAGGGCTTGGTAGCTCGGTCTCTGGACCGGACGTGGAAGTCGGAGAGGGCTCGGTAGCTTGTTCTCCAGACTAGGTCAGAGAGGGCTCGGTAGCTCGTTCTCTGGACCAGGAAAACATTAGGGTTTAGGGCTGGGAAGCTCTAAAACCAACAGAGACTTTGGATCGATCTATTGACCGATCCAATGATACTTTGGCTATCTGGATCGGTCTGTCGACCGATCCAGTGATACCTCAGTTATCTGATCGGTCTCATGACCGATCAGTAACCACACAGAAGCATTCTGTGGATTATCTGATCGGTCTGGTGACCGATCAGTAAGTAGCGATGGGATTCAAAGCAATAAGGGGGATCGGTCTGTGGACCGATCCACCCATAGGCTGATCAGTCCACAGACCGATCAGCATCATCCCAGACCGATCAAGATGTGTCCTGATCGGTCCGGAAGGCTATGGATCGGTCTGTTGACCGATCCACAACGATGTCGTTTGTCTTCTGCTGTTTCTCTGCTATTTCTGATTCACCTGATCAAATCATCTGCTGTGAGATTTTTGAGTTAATGGTTGCAGGTGTCGTGCCAATGCTTAATTTCAAATTAAGCTCCATCAGAAGAATAAGGCCAAGTGCTCTTTCTGCGGTGTTTCACCGCAAATGGTGCAATTGGAGCGTCAACGTTCACTGGCTGCGATCAGTTGGCAACAGCTTGACTCTTGCTTATTGGTTCGAGCTCAGAGACACCAGTGAAGACCATGGATGGAATTGGTGTGAGTTCAGAGAACCAGATGAGGAGGAAGGGTGATTGGCGATGCCTGAGTTGGTCGCAGTGATTCGATACAGGTGATAGTGATTCGGCTATGACTGAAGACAGTGGGAAAGAAGTAGAATAAGAAGAAGGCAGAAGAGAGGTTTGGTAAGATTTTTGAAACTCTCTATCGACCGAAGCAAGGGTGCTGTGTTGTTGAGCTCTTGGCTGAGGAATCCCTTCTGTCTTTGCGTTCTGCTTCGTGGCTGTAAGTTTCATTGTTCATTTCTTTTGGCCACTGAATTCTGTAAGTCTTGTGCTTCATTTCAAATCTTTTCTGTGACGTTGTGGAGAGGTTACTCCACCGAGAAAGAGAAATACTTAGCCGGAATTTGTCCGGGGTGTGATCTACCGAAAGATCAAGGGATCGTCCACCTTACGGACACGCCGAGGAGTAGGGGCAAATTATCCCCAAACCTCGTACATACTTGTGTAAGCTGTGGGTTGTGTTTCTTTCCTTGCATCAGTTTTCTTTTTGTTTATTTCTGCTGTGCTAACAAGCTTTTGTGAGGAATTGATTGAGTTTTTAGTGGAGGCTATTCACACCCCCCTCTCTAGCCATCCGAAGGTCCTAACAAGTGGTATCAGAGCAAGGCGCTCTTCATCCGGATTAACACCCTAGAGAGCAAGAAGATGGCTATGAAGGAAGGTTTTAGCACCAATCGTCCCCCCTACTTCGACGGAGCGGACTTCCAATATTAGAAGAGCCGTATGGAGTATTATCTCAAGACCGACATCTCCATGTGGTTCTCGGACAAGGAAGGGTTTACACCTCCGAAGGACGAAGAAGGTAAGGAATTAGAGTTGTTAAGGTGGTCCGCCGCGCAAACTCGCAAAGGACAAGCCGATGCCAAGCCGATGGTCACTCTATGTAACGACCCGCCTTCTACTAACTAAGCTGTAAGGTCGATCGCTAGAATATGCTGTGCTAAATTACTATTGCGGAAATCTGGATTTATTAAAATTTTGCTAAACTGATTACTGGAAAATCTGAACTTAATATTCTAGGTGTACCTAGGAGTTGTACACATGTAGGGAAGATAATCTATGCCTCTCGGATGTCCTACTAGCTGTAATCAGGCATTTCAATCGATCCATGGATCGATTGGGCTGTCGGATCGATCCCATGATCGATCCAGCTTGATACTGGCACAGAAGAAGGCTCTGGATCGGTCGGCTGACCGATCCATAAGCTGTATCGCTTCTGTACGCGTCTGGATCGGTCTACCGACCGATCCAGGAGCACACTGATCGGTCGGTAGACCGATCCAGTGGCTCCTATAAGCTGTATCGCTTCTGTACACGTCTGGAACGGTCTACTGACCGATCCAGGAGCACAATGATCGGTCGGCAGACCGATCCAGTGTCTCACTGATCGGTCGGCTGACCGATCAGTGAGCGTCTGTGTTCTCTGTTCGCACATGGATCGGTCGGCTGATCGATCCATAACAGACGCCAACTCTCTGTTCGCGCATGGATCGGTCAGCTGACCGATCCAGTGGCAAAACTCGACTCCAGATCGATCTGTAGATCGATCTGGGTTCTGATTTCAAATCAGAACCTGATTTCAGCACTAGTTCGTGCCAAAATCTCATATAAGAGTTCTAAAATCAATGGAAATAAGTTCTAGCATCAATTAACTAGCATTCCAACATAATTACTAACAACTTAAACAAATCTTCCATGGTTTAAACATTCTAACGTCTAAAAGTGCATAAAAGTATTTGAGAAAAGAAACTAAGTTCTTAATTTGCTAAACTCCCTAAGGATCTTAATTCCAGGTTCCTGCCACACACACCATCACTGCATTGACCTCCAGATTCCTCTGCTAGTCTATCTTTCCTTTACCCTTATCTGCAGTATAAGGAAAAATAGTATCTGTAAGCTTTAAACTTAGTAAGAAACCATCTACCTCACTAAAACATGCAACGATGCAAACATGTTTTTAAAGAATGCTATTTGAAAACATGCACTGAATTTGTTAAAGCATGGCATACTGGAGTTACATGGCATAAACACTGAAACATGGCATGCATAATAAAATCTAAGCATGGAGCTATCTCATGATATCAACTAGGAGAACTAAACTGAAACTGAAGCTAAAACTGAGCTAAAACTATATTCACATAACTAGGTTGCGAATTTGAAAGTTATTATCATAATAAGTGAAAATACATAATCATGTTGCTAGTGGGCCCGACAACTGTACTTTGCTGTGCGCGCATCCCTAACTAGACCCGGGTTTGCAAGTCCCGAATTTAGTAGGGTTACTAGGTTGTCTGAACCTAGGACGACTGTGGGAGTCCAACCCAATGGATATCTGATCCTGTACAGTGCCACTGAAAATAAAATATTGATATAGCTGAATTTACTTATCTTGCTATTACTAGGTTATCTGAACCTAGTGCTAGGTTGTCTGAACCTAGAGGCGACTGTGGGAGCCCACCCATTGGACCGTAGTCCCATGAAAGCTGTAGTAAGGCTAACTAAGCTATTTTAAATGATTCTATTGCATTTACTGAGCTATTAAAAATGCCTAAGTTGCATTTTACTGAGCTAATCATTTAATCGAACATCTAGTGTGCTTAAACTCTCCCCTCTTTTAGGGAGACTACCTCTAGGCACCCGACAACATCTAAGACATCCAATTGATGGGGGAAAGACGTGTCCGGCCCATCTAAAGGTACTCACTAAATCCCTAAACCTGCGAGGAGAGTTAATTAGACCCTATGCGTCGAAAAATCTGCATATAACTAAACTAATGCATAGAAAACCACACGGAAGCTACTTATACTGTAGGTGAGGGGTTTCTTACCTCGTACGCTAATTTCCTTACAATTCTATACGCTAGAATTCTGGTGGAGACGACCCCTTCGATAATCTTCTCACGTCTATGCGTTCCTCTCACGAAGAAGAGCGTCCTCGTGCCGGAGTTGTCGCCGGAAGATGACCTTGGGCCCTTAGGGAGGGAACCCTAGGGTTGGCGCCGAGAGAGAAAGAGGAGGGAGAAGGGGGAGTCGGCGGTGAGGGTTTGAGGAGAGAAAAGTTACGATCCAAAAATAACTCTTCACTTAATTCCTCCCTATTTATATTAAAAGATTAATTCGCCCAACTCTAATATAAATTTAATTGCCTCCCTTTCCTTTCAGCACGGTCTTGCTGGGTTCAACTGGTTACTAACATTATCCGTAAACCATAGGTCTCGGGTTCAATTCCCGCTTAGGCCATTTTCGTTTTCTATTTGTTTTTGCTACCTCCGCTACTCTAAAAATTCTGTAAAAATATCTAAAAATTCCAGAAAAATTGTAGAATATTTATAAAATAATTTTGAGAATTTTCGGGCGTTCCAATCCCCCATACCTTATAAAAAGTTCATCCTCAAACTTAGAATAACTCTGGGTACTTCTGTCTCATGCTGGCCTCTGTCTCCCAAGTTGCCTCTTCTGTTGTGTGATTTCGCCAAATAACTTTGACTAATGGTACCTCCTTGTTCCGCAATTTCTTAACTGCTCGGTCTATTATCTGAATAGGCCGACTATCATAGCTGAGGTCTTCGCGGATCTGTACCGACTGAGGCTCAATCACCTGGGTGGCATCTGGGATATGCTTCTTCAGCATAGAGACATGAAATACATTGTGGACAGCTGACATTTCCTGGGGTAGCTCTAGCTCATATGCTACCTTGCCCACTCTTCTGCTGATAAGGTATAGTCCCACATATCTAGGACTTAGCTTGCCCTTCTTCCCAAAACGTATTACTCCCTTCATGGGAGCTACTCTGAGGAACACTAAATCCCCAACAGAAAACTCTAAAGGTCTGCGCCGTGTATCAGCATAGCTTTTCTGGCGGCTCTGAACTGTCTCTATCCTCTGGCGGATCTGCTGTATAGCTGCTGTGGTATCTGCCACTTGATCTGTCTGAAGTTCTAGTTCTTTCTGTTCACCACTCTCATACCAGCAGATTGGAGATCTACACCTCCGCCCATAGAGAGCCTCATAAGGTGCCATACCGATAGTGGCCTGATAGCTGTTGTTGTATGCAAATTTTGCTAGACTCAGATATTTGCACCAACTTCCTTTAAAATCTAGGGCACATGCTCGGAGCATATCTTCGAGTACCTGATTTACTCACTCCGTCTGTCCATCTGTCTGCGGATGGAAGGCTATGATAAACTTTAACTTCGTGCCCAAAGCTGACTGTACACACTCCCAGAAGTGTGATGTGAACCTACTGTCTCTGTCTGAAATGATGGTCCGTGGGACTCCATGTAGTCTAACAATCTCCTTAAGATACAACTGTGCTAGCTGTTCCATGGAGTAGGATATCCTGATAGCTAAGAAGTGGGCTGATTTAGTCAACCTGTCGACTATTACCCAGATGGTATCAAAACCATTCGTGGTTCTGGGTAGTCCCACTATGAAATCCATAGAGATGTCCTCCCACTTCCATTCTGGTATCTGAATGGGCTGCAAAACTTCCCCTGGTCTCTGATGTTCTGCCTTAACCCTCTGACAGGTTAGACAGGTGCTGACATATCGAGCGATGTCTCTCTTCATCCCAGGCCACCAAAAATGTTTCTTCATGTCCTGGTACATTTTGGTGGAGCCAGGATGCATCGCATAGGGAGTCTTGTGAGCCTCGTCTAGGATTTTCCTCTGTAGTTCCTCCTGATCTGGAACACATAGTCTGTCACCAAAATACAACACCCCGTTATCTGATATTCTGAACTCTCCACCTTGATTACGCTAATCCTTGCTTGATTCTACGAATTTGGGATCCTGCTCTGAGGTATCGGATGTCACCAAGCAAGGTAGACTCTAAGGTCATAGTAGAGGCTGTCCAACTATGAGTTCGAGATCGAAATCGAGATCTCATACGTAGGCGGTGACATGGTGCTAGAGATAATAGGGTAGCTGGACTTTTCTGTGAGGCGTCTGCTACCCTATTTGCTTTTCCTGGGTGGTAGAGGATGTCTATGTCGTAATCTTTGACCAGCTCTAGCCATCTGCACTGTCGCATATTCAGATCCTTCTGAGTGAAAAAGCATTTCAGACTCTGATGATCTTTATACACTCTGCACTGAGCTCCATACAAGTAATGTCTCCAAATCTTGAGAGCGAACACTATTGCTGCAAGCTCAAGGTCATGAGTGGGGTAATTCCTCTCATAATCCTTGAGTTGTCTGGAGGCATAGGCGATCACCTTGCCATCTTGCATCAGCACTGCTCCTAGTCCCAACTTCGAGGCATCACTATATATGTCAAAGCTATCTGCGTTCTCTGGTAGAGTCAGAATAGGTGCACTGGTCAATCTCCTTTTTAGCTCGCTGAAACTGTTCTCGCAGTCCTCATCCTTTGAAATTTCTGTTCTTTACGGTAAGAGGCATCGTGGGGAGGCTATCTGGAAGTCCTCTACGAATTTCTGTTGTAACCTGCTAATCCCGGAAAGCTTCGATCTCATTGGCGTTCTTGGGTCTTTTCCAGTTGCTCACAGTTTCTATCTTACTGGGGTCTACCATGATACCATCCTTTGAGATGATGTGACCCAGGAAGGACACCTGATCTAGCCAAAATTCACACTTGGTGAACTTGGCGTACAGCTGATTCTGCTGAAGGGTCTGCAACACTGTCTTCAGGTGCTCTGCGTGTTCTTCCTGAGTTCTGGAATAGATAAGAATGCCATCGATGAACACGATAACGAACTTATCTAAATATTCCCTGAATATCCTGTTCATGAGGTCCATGAAAGTAGCTGGAGTATTTGTCACGCCGAAGGGCATGACTATGAACTCGTAATGTCCGTATCTAGTCACGAATGTTGTCTTGTGTATATCCCTTCTTTAACTTTCACCTGATAACCTGATCCGAGGTCTATCTTAGAGAACACTTCTTTGCTCCTTTAGGCGATCAAGCGGTCATCTATTACGGGAAGGGATACATTCTTGATCGTAACACAGTTCGATGCTCGTAATCTATGCATCGCATGCTCCGTCCTTCTTCTTCACGAACAATCAGGTGCTCCCATGGTGAGTGACTAGGGCGTATGAAGCCTTTGTCAAGCAACTGTAGTTGCTCATGAAGTTCTTTTAGTTCCTGCTGGAGCCATGCGGTAAGGTGCTTTGGAGATAGGATTTGTCTGGGGATGAGCTCTATCTCAAATTCGATCTCACATGCGGTGCTAGCACAGTAACTCTTGGGGAAGATGGGTGGGTAGTCACATCGACTCGGACCTCTGCTAGCTGTTGGTCCTTGTCTGTTGGTACTAACTCGTGTGCTAAGAACCCGTACATCTGAATCCATCAACCTCTGTGCCTTCATAGAGAGAAACTTCTTGGCTTTTCTCTGGGTTCTCCATCGAACTATGCTTCTGCTTAGGGTTGGAATACGACTTTCTATTTGACACTCTATGGAAGCACCGTATCGATCGGAAGTCCATTCCAAAGATGACATCGTAGTCAGTCATATCTAGCACTATCGGATCACAAAAGAGTTCTCTGTCTGCTATAGTGAGTGATACTGCTCTGAGCCATGCGTAGATGCCATAATTTCTCCGAAGGTAATGTCGTCAGACTACTGAGTACCTCTGGAGGTATTGCTAACTTGTTTGCGAATGCCTGGCTATATAAGAATGGGTTGCCCGATGTCGAATAAAGCAGTTGCTATTTCTTTGAAAAATACTAATCGACTGTAACAAGTCGAGGCATTTGCGGCGTCCTCTCGGTGAGTGAGTAGATCCTCGCATTGGTCGTAGCTGGAGGGCTTCTAATCTGCCTGGCTGATATGTGGACCATCTAAAGCGGCTGCATCTGATGTGGCGGTGGTGGCCTCCATATTGAATCGGTGTGGTGAGGAAGGCGGTCTTGTTTAGAACCTTTGCTTGGCCATATGCCCTTCTGTTCGCATTCAAAGCATCCTCGTGTGCCCTTGAGAAACTCCGGGATGGAATTTCCCACAAGTAGCACACTTTGGATAATCTTCTTTGGTGGTCCTCCTTTGGATAACTCCACGGTTTTGCGCTTGTTCTGGGTTCCTTTCGATTAAAGTTTGTACAGTGTTTGAGTATGTGAGCTTCCTTGGCCTTTGGACTCCGAGGAGACTTGCGCTTGATATTATTTCGATAGTGCTCGGTGGTCGAGCACTGCTAACTAGTTCCTCGGTGGTTTGCGGCCTATGAATGCCGCCAGCCACGTTCATTGCTATTTCCGGCCTCAGCATCAACCGGACTCGTTCTTTTTCTGTGCTGACTAGTTACGGGCATAGGCGAGCCAACTTTGTTGAATTTCTTCACGGCTTCCTCCATTGAAAGGTTGCCCTGACGAAACTCCGTGAACTCGTCGTAGTGGCGGTTCGTGACCCGCATGTGAAAGAATTCCTCAAAGAACTCCTTCTCGAAGTCAGCCCACAACATCTGGTTGCTCGATTCTTTCCCACCACATGCGTGCATCTCCTATCAGGAAGAAGGAGACACACTTCACCTTCTCGTGTTCTGGCCATCCGAAGCTCCATCGTACTCTCCAGTGTTTTGAACCAGGCTTGTGCATCCCATGGTTCACTAGTGCCCGAGAAGTTCTCCGGCTTGACTCTCTGCCACTGGATTAGATAAGCTTCTCTCCTTGCCTCTGCTGCTTTGAAATGCTAGTCTTGAGTGTTGCGGTGGGTGGTGGAACCTCTAAGACCTTGAGTCGTCGGTTTGGTTCGGGGTGTTGTGGGGTATTGGCGATTAGCCACGAGGGTGGCTATCTCTGTTCATTGCTGCTGCTGTCGAGCCACTAATTTGTAAGTGCAGGGGAGGCCTTGGCCCGCCTCATGCTGGGGCTCAGTAGCTGGTGTCCTTCTAGCTAGGCGTCCTCGTGCCATTTCTAAAGACATGGAGGACAGGACATGCATAACTAATACAATTATAATTGTATAACTATTGCTATCATGTTATATACTATCACATACTAACATGCATCAATTATTTATAAACATGAGCTATAACAAGAAAGCAAGAAACATAAATAAAGTAGAGGTATTCTTACTTGGAAGCTGCAGGTTCAATGCTGATGTGTGTGTAGGAAGTATGGAACACTGCTCTGATACCACTCTGTAACGACCCGCCTTCTACTAACTAAGCTGTAAGGCCGATCGCTACATTATGCTGTGCTAAATTACTATTGCGGAAATCTGGATTGATTAAAATTTTGCTAAACTGATTACTGGAAAATCTGAACTTAATATTCTAGGTGTACCTAGGAGTTGTACACATGCTAGGGAAGATAATCTATGCCTCTCGGATGTCCTGCTAGCTGTAATCAGGCATTTCAATCGATCCATGGATCGATTGGGCTGTCGGATCGATCCCGTGATCGATCCAGCTTGATACTGGCACGGAAGAAGGCTCTGGATCGGTCGGCTGACCGATCCATAAGCTATAGTATGGATCGGTCTGCAGGCCGATCCGAGGGCCTGTGATCGGTCGGTGGGCCGATCGATTAAGCTCTATGTGAATAAACACATGCGGCGTCTGAGAGCGGTCTGCGCCGATCCGAGAGCACTGCGATCGGTCGGGCCGATCGATGTCTCAGCGATCGGTCGGTGGTGATCGATGGCGTCGTGCTCTGTTCGCACATGGATCGGTTGGTGACCGATCCATATGACGCCAACTCTGTTGGCGCATGGATCGGTCGGTGGCCGATCGATGTCCAAACTTCGACTCGGATCGATCGTAGATCGATCGGGTTCTTTCAAATCGAACCACGATTTCGACACTAGTTCGTGCCAAATCTCATATAAGAGTTCTAAAATCAATGGAAATAAGTTCTAGCATCTATTAACTAGCATTCCAACATAATTACTAACAACTTAAACAAATCTTCCATGGTTTAAACATTCTAAGGTCTAAAAGTGCATAAAAGTACTTGAGAAAAGAAACTAAGTTCTTAATTTGCTAAACTCCCTAAGGATCTTCATTTCAGGTTCCTGCCACACACACCATCACTGCATTGACCTCCAGCTTCCTCTGCTAGTCCATCTTTCCTTTACCCTTATCTGCAGTATAAGGAAAAATAGTATCTGTAAGCTTTAAGCTTAGTAAGAAACCATCTACCTCACTAAAACATGCAACGATGCAAACATGTTTTTAAAGAATGCTATTTGAAAACATGCACTGAATTTGTTAAAGCATGGCATACTGGAGTTACATGGCATAAACACTGAAACATGGCATGCATAATAAAATCTAAGCATGGAGCTATCTCATGATATCAACTAGGAGAACTAAACTATAACTGAAGCTAAAACTGAGCTAAAACTATATTCACATAACTAGGTTGCGAATTTGAAAGTTATTATCATAATAAGTGAAAATACATAATCATGTTGCTAGTGGGCCCGACAACTATACTTTGCTGTGCGCGCATCCCTAACTAGACCCGGGTTTGCAAGTCCCGAATTTAGTAGGGTTACTAGGTTGTCTGAACCTAGGGACGACTGTGGGAGTCCAACCCAATGGATATCTGATCCTGTACAGTGCCACTGAAAATAAAATATTGATATAGCTGAATTTACTTATCTTGCTATTACTAGGTTATCTGAACCTAGTGCTAGGTTGTCTGAACCTAGAGGCGACTGTGGGAGCCCACCCATTGGACCGTAGTCCCATGAAAGCTGTAGTAAGGCTAACTAAGCTATTTTAAATGCTTCTATTGCATTTACTGAGCTATTAAAAATGCCTAAGTTGCATTTTACTGAGCTAATCATTTAATCGAACATCTAGTGTGCTTAAACTCTCCCCTCTTTTAGGGAGACTACCTCTAGGCACCCAACAACATCTAAGACCTCGAACTGAAGGGGGAAAGACGTGTCCGACCCATCTAAAGGTACTCACTAAATCCCTAAACCCGCGAGGAGGGTTAATTACACCCTATGTGTCGAAAAATCTGCATATAACTAAACTAATGCATAGAAAACCACACGGAAGCTACTTATACTGCAGGTGAGGGGTTTCTTACCTCGTACGCTAATTTCCTTACAATTCTATTCGCTAGAATTCCGGTGGAGACGACCCCTTCGACAATCTTCTATCGTCTATGCGTTCCTCTCACGAAGAAGAGCGTCCTCGTGCCGGAGTTGTCGCCGGAAGATGACCTTGGGGCCTTAGGGAGGGAACCCTAGGGTTGGCGCCGAGAGAGAAAGAGGAGGGAGAAGGGGGAGTCGGCGGTGAGGGTTTAGGGAGAGAAAAGTTACGATCCAAAAATAACTCTTCACTTAATTCCTCCCTATTTATATTAAAAGATTAATTCGCCCAACTCTAATATAAATTTAATTGCCTCCCTTTCCTTTCAGCACGGCCCTGCTGGGTTCAACTGGTTACTAACATTATCCGTAAACCATAGGTCTCGGGTTCAATTCCCGCTTAGGCCGTTTTCGTTTTCTATTTGTTTTTGCTACCTCCGCTACTCTAAAAATTCTGTAAAAATATCTACAAATTCCATAAAAATTATAGAATATTTCTAAAATATTTTTGAGAATTTTCGGGCATTACACTCTATAATGTGGGATAGCCAAAGATCAACTTGTCAAGGTAGGTACTTTTATGAGTGTAAAAGATTTGTGGAACAAACTCATCGAGCTCTAAGAAGGAACCTGAGACTCTCGGATCGCCAAGAGAGACTTGTTCCTAAACCAACTACAAAATCTCACAATGAAGGAAAACGAAACGGTAAGTGAACTACACGGAAGGTTAAAAGAGATCATCAATGGTCTTCATTCCGTAGATGAACGCGTAGAGAATCACGATCTTGTAAGGTATGCTCTCAAAGCCTTTCCGAGGAATGCCTTGTGGTCATCTATGGTAGATGCCTACAAGGTCTCCAAGGACCTTTCAATTGTTAAATTAGATGAATTCTTTTGTGAAATGGAACTTCATGAACTTGCTAACAAGGGTCAAAAAGAGAAAGGTATTGCCTTAGTTGCAGGAGAAAAGAGCAAGGATGGAAGAAGGAAGAAAGAAAAGAAAAAGGAGAAAGAAATTCCTACATCCTCCTCCTCCGAGTCCGATGATGAAGGTGGATCATCATCAAGCGAGATGGCCAACTTCGTGAGAAGAATCATGAGAAGGAGCCGGAGATACAAAGGGAAAGGTAAGTCTATTGATCAAAATGTTGATAAGACTAATGTTACATGTTATGAGTGTAGCAAGAAAGGACACTATCGGAGCGAGTGTCCAAAACTCAAGAAGAAGGAGGAAAGGGCCAAGAAGAAGAAAGCTCTCAAAGCTACTTGGGATGAATCCTCCTCAAGCTCATCGGAGGAAGAGAAGAAGGAGAAAAGCACTCGTCAATTAGCACTCATGGCAAGGGAGGAATCGGACTCCAGAAGTGATACATCAACCGCGGCTTCATCATCTTCGGATGATGAAGAGGTAACTTCTCCTCACTTAGAAAAATTCTATAAAACTATTGCACATTTATCTACTTTGCTTAAGAAATCAAAAACTGAAATTAAATCATTAAAAGATGAAGTAGAACACTTGAAGACTCTTAGGGAAGATGAGGTTGATGACCTACATCAAGAGCTTCTTGAGGATGAAAACAAAGCCCTAAAGTGTGAAGTTGAGAAACTCAAGAAAATGCTTGAGAAATTCTCAACTAGCTCTAAGACCTTAGATATGATTCTAAATGCCCAAAGGGCAGTCTACAACAAGGCTGGGTTAGGATATCAACCTAAGGAGTCTAGTTTCATTTCCTTAGTGTCTAGAACCCAATGTCATAGATCACATGCTTCTAGGGTTCATGAGACTAGGAAGGGTGTGACCAAGGCATGGGTTCCTAGGTCTTTCATTGTAGATGCATTAGGTCCCAAGATTTGGGTACCTAAAACATCGATCTTTCGTGTCTTGTAGGCATTTGTCAAGGGGGAGCATCTATCAACTTGGTTTGTTGATAGTGGATGCTCCAAGCACATGATCGGTAACAAGTCACTCTTTACTACCCTTCAAAATAAAAATAGAGGTAATGTGTCCTTTGGTAATAATGGTAGCCTTAAGGTTATAGGAGTTGGAGATATTCATATATCCGAATGTCTCTAAATCAAAAATGTCCTTCTAGTCAAGGGGATGACCTTTAATCTCCTAAGTGTCAGCCAATTGTGTGATACGGGTTACACAATTGAGTTTCATTCAAGTCAATGTATGGTCAAACACATTGACACACTTGACACGGTACTAGTAGGCACAAGGGTAGACAACATTTACCAAGTATCTTTTAAAAGTGCTACTAATGCCTCTGCTAAGTGTTTCATGTAAAAAGAAGAAGAATCATGGCTGTGGCATAGAAGGTTGGCCCACGTAAACATGAAGAATATTCGAAAGCTGGCCAACAAAGGATTAGTTTGAGACTTACCAAGCA